>NC_037328.1:21540163-21840282 GCF_002263795.3 Bos taurus | reverse complement strand
GTACACCCAATGCTGAGGTCTCATTCTGATCATGTATAGAGATAATTATTAAGGAGCAGAAACATGCCTCACTATGGATATTCCAGTTTTAAAACTGAATATAATTTTTCCATCAAGGAACTAAAACTACTATCATTAGAAAAGAATGGTTGGCACAATATAGGAGATAATCCATGTTCTTTTCACAGGTAAGAGTGAAGGTCCAGTGAGCTTCCTAAAGACACTTAGTCTTCAAATATCTCCCTACACAGAAAAGTTGCTTATAAAGGAGTGCTGCAAATCAAGCAGTAGATATCATCTTAGATGTGAAATGATGGTCTAAGCAGAGATTTCAAGAAGACTTCTTCTTAGTCCTATATATTGTAGAGGTCTTAGGGGAGAATCAACCAATTACAGGCAAAAAAGAAATATCACATGTGACCTCAAGGACAAGACCATGAACATGGGCCATTTACAGAATGAGCAAACAAATTCTAGATTTCAGGGGGAAAAAAGGCAGAAGAGGAAATAAATTCACGAACCATCCAGGTTTAAATTCTCAGATCAAAGGTTTATCTCCAGCTGCTGGAGGATCTTGGCAGAGGGAAGATAGTCTCTGGTGATGAGTGACACGTTGGAGGAAAAGAGAAGGTGACAGGCAGTTTCTGAGGAATTTGCAGCCCAAGGCATTCCTGGTCCCTGAAGATGGAAGTGACGGTGACAGGGACCTTTAGCGGTTTCATTTTTTTCTGATGTGCTTATCTGAATTTTAAGAACCCAGAACAGAAGAACAAGAAAATTCAGTTAGGACCTAGTTTTATATCCATTATCCAGGCAAGAGGCCACAGAATCAAGCCTATTGAGGCTGTTTATGTTTGCCAAATGAACTATTTCGGATATTAAAATGACATCAATACAGGTTTTTGGAGAAGCTCACTGACATTAATGACGTTGCCAAAAATGTAACACAAACTTCTGAACATTTGTCATATTTAGGAAGTTCTATTTTCCAGTTCATTTCCACAGAGCTGGAGAAAGGAAACGTGAATTACTGTGGTAATAAGGGAAGGAAATCAAAATTTAGCGAAAGCTTGTTGTGGTCTTCACATTGTGCTATGTACTTTACACATTGTCTCATTTGGTAAGTTCATAATAAATGTGAATTGTGTTAAAGATGAAAAAGGTAGTGATGTGAAGTCTATAGACATTTTAGGGATTTAATAATGAACATGCCATCCCAAGTGACTTTTTAAAAAAATTGGAGTAGAATTGTTTTAAAATATTGTATTAGTTTCTGCTGTACAACAAAGTGAGTCAGCTGTGTGTTTACATACATCCATTTCTTTTTGGACCTTCCTCCCACCCTACTCCATCCCACCCCTCTAGGTCATCACAGAGCAAGCACTAAGCTGAGCTCCCTGTACCACACAGCAGCTTCCCACTGGCTATCTGTTTTACTCTGGTAGTGTATTTATGTCGAATCTAATCTCCCAGTTCATCACACTCTCCCCTAACAGTTCAATTTTATTGTGTTGGAAAAAAAAATCATCATCAAACCAACCAACCCTGAGAGCAGTCTGCAAATACAATGTGCAAACCTTTGTTCATATTCATCTGTAGATCTCTCTAGAGACCTACACAACTTTTATTTAAAATCCTGGTGGATTCATTTTGATATTTGGCAACACTAATACAATTATGTAAAGTTTAAAAATAAAATAAAATAAAAAAAATAAAATAAAATCCTTGGGAGAAAAATGACCTGTTGGGATTTTTCTACAGCAGTTATCATAGCAAGGATATGAAGAGGGGGAGAGCAACTCATACAATCATACACAGTGTGGGTTTTATCTGGAAAACTTTCAAGCCGGAGGTTGACAAGAGGTGGCATACATCTCCATCCTCTCATCACTCTGTAGAGAAGTGTGTCAGCTCCTGGACCCACAGAACTTTGTATCCCACTACTTTACTTTTTTTTTTTTAATTTACTTTTTCTTATTGGAGTACAGTTGCTTTACAACGTTGCATTAGTTTCTGCTGTGTCATGAAGTGGTGACAGAGGATGAGATGGTTGGATGGCATCACCAACTCAATGGACATGAGTCTGAGCAAACTCTGAGAGACGGTGAAGAACGGGGAATCCTGGTGTGCTGCAGTCCATGGGATCACGAAGAGTCAGACGCGACTGAGTGACTAAACAACAAACAACAGTATACGTATGTATCTCCTCCCTCTTGGACCTCCCTCCACGCCTATTCCACCTATCTAGGTCATCACAGAGCACCGAGCTGAGCTCTTTGTGCTAGACAGCACATTCCCATGAGCTATCTGTTTACACATGGCAGTGCACATATGTCAATCTCAATCTCCCAATTGATCCCCAACCCCCTCCTTGTCCCCCAGCAGATTGTCCTACCAGTGGCTGTCCTGACCTAGGAGCCCCTGAAAGCTCATCTTCAAAGGTTAGTTTGGGTACCATATTCTGGAGTGTGATCCCGTAGGGGTGGGAACCAGAGACAGGCTGAGAGACACGCAGAAGGAGGAAGGAAAATGACCCACGATGTGTTGTCCAGCAGTGCCTGCTACGGCTGGTAGCTTCTTACTATGGAACAGCCTGAGAATTCAAAGAAGACGTGTCTTGGAATCAGTCTGCTTAAAGAAAAAGTGGGCAGAATGATTTGCCCATTGGCTTCTCTCTCCCTATGGCCAAGAAGTACCCATTAATTATCCTAACACTCTGCTTCTCTTGTCAGAGAAACTCTTGAAGAAGTTTAAGGGACTCATATTCCAAGTTTGAGGGGAGGTACTGTGAGTTCCTTTTGTAGGAAACTGATCAAAACTCAGGGCTGGAATAACAGTGATGTTTTGGTAAGTTTATGATATATGTAAATTTCCCTTAAGGCGGAGGACTAAATGTTTTAAACTCAAGCCTCTAGTGGGTTGGGTATCACTGTTATGGGTCAGCTCAGGAGACGTAGGGAAACCATGGAAAGGCCTAACAATTCCTCCTGCACAAGTATAGCCACTCACCCTGTGGAGATGTGAAACACAGGTTTTCCTGCTGGGGTGAATGTGGGACCCCAATACAGTGTGCCCTTCATAGTCAGGTAATGAAGAAAGCATGTCCATGATGGCCTCTGGAATTCCTGTTGACACTGTGTGGTCAGGTCTGGATAGTTAGTATGTGCTCTGCTTAGTCACTCAGTCTGACTCTTTGAGAACCTATGAACTGTATCCCACCAGGCTCCTCTGTCCATGGGATTCCCCAGGCAAGAATACTGGAGTGGGCTGCCATGCCCTCCTCCAGGGGGTCTTCCCAATCTGTGGATTGAACCCAGGTCGCTCACATTGAAAGCGGATTCTTTACCATCCAAGCCACGAGGAAGCACATTTAGTATGTAAATTCATTCTAACAGCAGTTGTTTTAAAAAAATGATGAGCACTTTTAAAATTTATTTTTAGTCACAGGTTAGGAGTAAAAAATTGATCCGGTTTACCTGCTAGCATTTACATTGAATCTCATTCTCACATTTGATGCTCATGAATTGCAAAGGAAAGGTCAGTAAAGGAAAGTGTCTCCCCATCTTGCTTTGCAGGTGGGTACCCATAAGGGTCAAAGGGCTGTTAGAATCCTATTCTCTTAGCTACTCTGCATCCTTGAAATCACAAATGAGACAGTTATGTTGATGGTGAGTATTTTCTATTTAAGGAATTTTGCTTTGTTTTGTAAAAAGAATGATTTTTTCTTGATTAATAAAAGCTGCAGTGATTTCCAGGTTTTCCCTGGGTTTTGACTGTGTAATTGATTTACCGTTATCCCCGGCAACACTTGAATGGCTTGGTTTGCTTTTGTTTTTCTAAAAAACCCATACTTTCCTTTCTTGTCCTTGTACTTCGTATCACTCTGCTTAAAGCACTTTTAAGTATATTCTTGTGCTGTAAAATTAGTCTAATTTATCTTTGCTCAACGTATCTGTGTTTAGAATACCTTGTTGATGATACTGATGAACTTATTTGCAGGAATAAAGGGAATAAATAAAAGGAATAAAGGGCAGGAATAAAGACGTGAAAGTAGGAAATGGACTTGTGTATATAGTGGGAGAAGGAGAGGGTGGGACAAATTGAGAGGGTACATTGACGTATATTCACTACTATGTATAAAATAGATAGCTAGTGGGAAGTTGCTGTGTGACACAGGGAGCCCAGCTCAGTCCTCTGTGATGACGTAGATGGGTAGGATGGATGTAGGGTGGGAGGGAGGTCCAAGAGGGAGGGGATATATGTATAATTATGGCTGATTCATGTTGTTGTATGGCAGAAATCAACACAATACTGTAAAGCAATTATCCTCCAATTAAAAATTTTAAAATAGAATAAAATACCTTGTCTTCCTCTTTTCCAACTCTACGGATAAACTCTAGGTTAAACTATTTAACCTAGTCACTCCCAAACCCCTTTAACTTCTTATATATTAACCTCTGTTAATCATAGTAGGTGATGGAGTCCAAACATTTTATTTAATAAAGAGAAGATCACATCCATTGAATGTCACTTACGAGAGTTGTAAAGACGAGGCATCCATCCTTCCATTTCTTCTCTCAACAAATGATGGGCAGATCACCATAGGCATAGAATTCTGTCCTCTGTGCTGTGGGACATTGTAAAATGTAAAAGACAGTGGGCTTCCAGAGCATGCAAACCAATTTGGCTAACCCCATTTTGTCAAGTAATTTTGGTGTGGGAAATAACCAGTGGGAAAGCAAGTGGGGAAAGAAAAATAAGTAGTAAGATTCTGAACAGATGTTCAGCACAGCGGGAGATAGTGTTTCAGACCTGAGATCCAACTTGTAAAAGAAAGTGTGTAGAGGCTTGCATTTTGAAAGGAACCCCAGACAGGAAAAGATTATACTTTGTGGCAAAGACACAACAGGGAGACCTAAATGAAATCATGACTACTTTCCTTGTGGAACCACAGAGAAGAATGTGGGGTAAGGAAGCCCATTAGCAGATGACATGCCTTGGAGGCGGGGGTGGAGAGGGGGAAGGCGATCCTTTGTCACTGCCTGGGCACATGTGGTTGGCCGTTTGTGTACGTAGTATATAAGGCTCTGAATTGCCTTTTTATTTAGCATCTATTGTGTAGAACGTTATTTATGCTTCAGTATCATTTTTTTCTAATGTTTCAGAAAACTGGTTATTTATTGCTATGTCACTTCACTGGTGTCCAACTCTTTGCAACCCTGTACGCTGTAGCCTGTCAGGCTCCTCTGTCCATGGGATTTTCTAGGCAAGAATACTGGAGTGTTTTGCCATGCCCTCCTCCAGGGGAACTCTCCCGACCCAGGGATGGAACCCACATCTTTTACATCTCCTGCATTGGCAGACTGGTTCTTTGCTGGTTATTTGTTAGGTTAGAGTAATTGTGTAAAAACATAAAATCAACAACCAGCAGAAATCCTTTTTAGAATTTCTTCACTTTTAATTTTTAAACCTAAAATCAATGTTACAAAACCCACAAGAGTAAAATAAAATTTATCTTGCTAGTAAAATGGATTTAAAATGCTTTCAAGTCCGCTGGGGATTCAAATCCAGCAATACTTGAAGTCATGCCATCCTGTATGCTGTCAAAATCTGACTGCCATGGGTAAAGTTTTAGAGGGTTCTGAACCAGTAAAGGGAAGCAGTACAAAATACACTTAGCAGCTGTGCAATCAGAAAATATTAGACTGCCATTCAAAATATAATTCCTTGTAGCCACACAGAAATATAGTTCCCAATCACTGAACAGGTTCCAAATGGGAATTTGCAAGAATCAAATCTCTCATGAGCTGAGTCAAAAATCAGGAGGTTGCTGGCCCGGTAAAGAATGTGGCAAAAAATAAAATCTAGATGAAAGCATCTTGAGAGTTAGCAGTTCAGACTCTTAGAGAAGTCCAGAGAACAGGGGAAGAAAATGCTTTCTATATCGGAGAGTGGGGATAAAAAACAAAACGAAACAGGATATTCTCAGGACAAGGTCATGAATCCATCAGGAGTGTTTCTAGGCCAAGTGACATTACCGAGTGACCCACTGTTCTGAACGTTTTTCTTGAACTGCTCCATTGAAATGAACACCTTCATTCTCTGTGTTGTATTTTATTTATAGTGGTTATCTCCCACTTTCTGAAGACGTTGGGAGTCTTTACTTGTTGACTTGTTGATCATTTGTTTCTTCCTCTTTGAATGTGAGTTTTGTACTGGTCATCCTATGCCTCCAGCATTGAAATACATCACAACTGCTAAATGAATACATAAAAAGGAAAATGAAAAATTTACAGTTACAGTAAATTTTACAGTCTTGCCATACCATCATTGTTTTGTACTGTACACAAATGAATGGTAATGTAAGATGCTTTTGCTGATTCAGGCTCAGATGCTTTAGACAGATAGACAGCTTGGGGACAAAAGCATTGTCATAGCTTTTGTTGTTTGTGGGGGTGCACAGCGAATTTGAAATCATTCACTGATAGAGGAAGGGTGCAGTAGTAAATACAATTTTGGCATAGACATAAAAAAAATCACGGCCTTAATATTAGTGCTTTTGGTTGTTATCTCCTTTCTTCCAAAAGAAGAAGTCAAACAGGGTTAAAGTTAAGGTTAGAAAGCATTCCACAATGTTTGACAGAATGGTGCTCCAACTCCATGTCCAATTTTTCAGAAACTGTAGCCTGGGTTGTCCTTGTTTTTCCAGTGCAGTTACCATGGAATTGATATGGTATATTCTTAAATATACAATATTTCTAGAATGATGGGACTATTTCTGTACTACACATTTAAAAAATATGTTCAACCTTAAGGGATTATTTAGATCTTAAAAGTATTTTGCATCCAAGCTCATTTGTTCCATCAGTCCCTGACTCCCCTTCAAGCAGCTTCCTGTCTCTCCTTTGAATTAGAACTGATATTTTATATCTCATGTGGTACAGAAAAGATATGAATTGCATGACGGTAAGGACATTTTCTGCTTCATTCCCTGCCTAGCCTTCAGTGACATGGTAAATGCAATAACAACATCGCCAATTTTCAGATAAATAAAGGAGAACCTTAGTGGGCTGTTTTAAGCTGTACTTTCCAGGGTATCATATTTTGGTGGAATTCAGAGTAATTACTGATTGCGTGTTTAAAAACCATTCTTTATTCCTACTTTGTTTTAATGGGATCATAAGCTTTTTAAAGATTTAGTTTTAATTTTGATTCCATATTTTCAAAAGTAAATAATTGCTGAAAGACATAGCAGTGCCCCTCTCCCCAATCCATCCCACCACTAGCCCCTTCACCACAGTGATCCCCCTTTGGAAATAAGAAATGCCATCTCTCTTAGCTCTTCTGGTACTTAGCGCTTTACTTATAAATACTACATGTGCTGTGCTTAGTCACTCAGTCATGTCCAACTCCTTGTGATCCCATGGACTGTAGCCCACCAGGCTCCTCTGTCCATGGGGATTCTCCAGGCAAGAGTACTAGAGTGGATTTCCATGTCCTCCTCCAGGGGATCTTCCCAACCCAGGGATCAAACCCAGGTCTCCCACATTGCAGGTGGATTCTTTACCATCTGAGCCACCAGGAAAACCCAAGAATACTGGAGTAGGTAGCTTATCCCTTCTCCAGGGGTACTCCCCAACCCAGGAATTGAACCAGGGTCTTCTGCATTGCAGGCAGACTCTTTACCAGGTGAGCTACCAGGGAAGCCCCCAAAATGCTACATAGAACATAGATTACCTTATTTTGATTATGTTTAAGTTTAACCATTATCCAACTCGATTACAGTTTGGTGACAAACCCATAGTTAGTGTTACCATTATCATGACTAGTGTAAATACTATCCATTGTTGAACCAAGTGAAATGCTCTAGTTATATGGTTTTTAATAGTATTTTCCCCTGGAGTTAATAAGTGCATTTTTTCCTATTTCATTAATTACCTAAAAATTATGGCTGAGTCATTATAGACCTTCTGATAGCCATGTAATATATTGCTCCATTCAAATTCCCATACAGTCAATTCTAGTTGTTGATGTATCAATTTCCTTTTCATCTTTATTTCCCCTGAAAGCATCCTTTGGGTCTCTTCTGTATTCTTTAGAAAATCCCTAAATAGAGGTTTTCAGGATTGGCTCTTCTTTGTGTGAAGGCTTCTGCCCAACTGTCATCTGGATTGTTGAGCACTCCATTTGGGATTTTGAGCTCTCATTCCTCATCCTAAGACTTCTTGGCTTATCCCTTGTTGTAGATGAAATATGCCTTGTAACTTCTGGAAAAACAAGACAAAAAGTAATTATTTTGAGACACAGCATTTCTGAAAGAAGAGAAGCAACAGTCAAAGCAGAAAAAAAAAGACATACCCATCTGCTGCAGATGGGTATTCCAAAGAATAGCAAAAAGAGATTAGAAAGCCTTCTTAAGTGATCAATGCAAAGAAATAGAAGGAAACAATAGAATGGGAAAGACTAGAGATCTCTTCAAGAAAATCAGAGGTACCAAGGGAACATTACATGCAAAGATGGGCACAATAAAGGACAGAAATAGTATGGACCTAATAGAAGCAGAAGATATTAAGAAGAGGTGGCAAGAATACACAGAAAAATTGTACAAAAAAAAGGTCTCAATGACCTGAATAACCACCCGGATAATGATGATGTGGTCATTCACCTAGAGCCAGACAGCCTGAAGCATGAAGTCAAGTGGGCCCTAGGAAGCATTACTACAAACAAAGCTAGTGGAGGTGATGGAATTCCAGTTGAGCTATTTCAAATCCTAAAAGATGATGCTGTGGAAGTGCTGCACTCAATATGTCAGCAAATTTGGAAAACTCAGCAGTGGCCACAGGACTGGAAAAGGCCAGTTTTTATTCCAATCCCCAAGAAGGACAATGTCAAGGAATGTTCAAACTGCCATCCAGTTGTGCTCATTTCAGGTGTTAGTAACGTAATGCTCAAAATTCTTCAAGCTAGGCTTCAACTGTATGTGAACCAAGAGCTTCCAGATGTACAAGCTGGATTTAGAAAAGGCAGAGGAACCAGAGATCAAATTGCCAACATCCATTGGATCATAGAAAAGGCAAGGGAATTCCAGAAAAAACATCTGCTTCATTGATTACACTAAAGCCTTTGACTGTGTGGATCACAATAAACTGTGAAAAATGTTTAAAGAGATGGGAATACCAAACCACCTTACCTGCCTCCTGAGAAACCTGTATGTAGGTCAGGAAGCAACAGTTAGAACATGACATAAAAAAATGAACTGGTTCAAATTGGGAAAAGAGTATGTCAAGGCTGTCTATTGTCACCCTGTTTATTTAACTTATACACAGAATATATCATGCAAAATGCCAGGCTGGATGAAGCACAAACTGGAATCAAGATTGCCAGGAGAAACATCAGTAACCTCAGATATGGAGATGACACCACCATTATGGCAGAAAGTGAAGAGAACTAAATAGCTTCTTGATAAAAGTGAAAGAAAAGAGTGAAAAAGCTGGCTTAAAACTCAACATTCAAAAGCAAAGATCATGGCATTTGATCCCCTCACTTCATGGCAATTAGATGGGGAAGAAATGGAAACAGTAACTGATTTTATTGTCTTGGACTTCAAAATCACTGGGGACACTGGCTGCAGTCATGAAATTAAAAGAAGAAAAGCTCCTTGGAAGAAAACCTATGACAAATCTAGACAGCACATTAAAAAGCAGAGACATCACTTTGCTGACAAATATCTGTATAACCAAAGCTATAGTTTTTCCAGTAGTCATGTATAAATCTGAGAGTTGGATCATAAAGAAACCTGAGTGCTGAAGAATTGATGCTTTCAAACTGTGGTGCTGGAGAAGACTCTTGAGAGTCGCTTGGACAGCAAGGAGTCGGTTGGACAGCAAGGAGATCAAATCAGTCAATCCTAAAGGAAATCAGTCCTGAATATTCATTGGAAGGACTGATGCTGAAGCTGAAGCTCCAATACTTTGGTCACCTGAAGTGAGGAGCCGACTCATTGGGAAAGACCCTGATGCTGGGAAAGACTGAGAGCAGGAGTAGAAGGGCATGACAGAGGATGAGCTGGTTGAATGGCATCACTGACTCAATGGACATGGCTTTGAGCAAGCTCTGGGAGATACTGAAGGACAGAGAAGCCTGGCGTGCTGCAGTCCGTGGGGTCACAAAGAGTCGGACATGACTGAGCGATTGAATAACAACTAGAAATTTAACAAATTTCTTAAAATGTCCTTATTTCATTTTTACATATGGTTGATCATGTATTTGGATATAAATTACTAGAATGGATAGTATAGAATTTGAAATGCACTGTTCTACTGTCTTCACGGCCTCTAAGTTGCTTTTAGAAAGCAAATGTGATTTTTCCTGATCTTTTGTATGTGCCCCCCTTTTTTCTCTGGAGGGTCTCCTTTTTATTCTTTTTTTTCTTTTCCATTTATAGCTTTAGGCACTTGGTGGCAGGTTTTTTCAATCTGGAGACTTACATCTTTCAAAGGTAGGGAATTTTCTGGTTTTCTCTGTGAAACTCCTATTAGTCAGATATTGGGCCTCTTCACTTAATTGTTTTTCTTTCATCTTTTCTCTCTTATTGGTTATCTTTTTGCAGTTTTGATCTTCCAGCTCTTTTGTAGAACTCTTATTCAAGTGATCTTTTTATGCTTTAATTTCTATTTCTTGTTCCATGAATGTTTCTTTTTAAGCAGTTAGTTTTGTTCCATGGGTTCAATACCTCTCTTACTCTCCAGGGATATTAATTAAAACATTTTTTCGCTCCCTAAATCTATTTTGGTTATTTTCTCATCTTAATTTTAGAAGCTTTCAGTTCTTTGATTTTGTTTCTAAGTAAGATAAAGGCCCTAAAATTTGAATAGGAAGTTCTATGGGTGTGGGTTGCATTTATGCATGGCTGAACCTCCTGTGTTTGCCAGACTGACCAGCCAGTTTCTATGTTGTGAATCCCCTCAATGTTTGGATTCCTACTGGGGCTTTCTGTGAGGCAGTACATTTTCTCTTATATTTTCCTATGGGGAATTAACATGCCTACCAGATAGCCAGAATTTGGTGGGAAAGAATGGATCAGGGTCCACAGTTTAGTAAGCAAGTTTTAGTTTGATTCCATTTATCTTCCTTTGTATGGTAATTTGCAGTCTTCTGTGCTCATGCTTGCAGGTGTGTTAGAAGTAGAATAGTCATCAGAAGGTACTCACAGTGAGTGGGAACTGGGGATGTGAGGCTAATTGCTCCTCAGCTGGTTTTTTCAAATACTTACCCTGATATCTTCAGAGTGTTCCCAGTAATTCCAATTTCTGAGACTTTCTGGGGTTGTTAGGGGCCATATGAGTCAATAAATCTATCCTTAAGATTTTACTATTTCCATTGTTCTCAGTTATTTTTCTGTTTACTGCAGTCTTCCAACACTGTGCCTTGGGATTACAGATTTATTCTAATTTTTCAAATAGCTCTTCAAATTTGTTGGTTTTCATGTATTTGGTTTTTTGGTTTTTTTTTCTCCTGGATGTTAGGTTGTTGAGTTTTGAGAGGAGAAGAAATGGAAATGTCTTGAGTCCATCAACTTAAAACCACAAATCTGGTGATCAGATTTTGAGGTATAGATTCTCATTATTGTAAAAATTGCCAACATTTATTTTTAAACAGGATACAGTGTATTAATTAGCACTTGCAACATTATCATGAAGTAAAGTAGAATATCTACTGTGGCTGCTGAAAGCAATGTTGTCCTACTAGAGAATCAACTGGAGAAACCAAATAAAGATCTAAACCTTTCTGGTGGGTACTGAGTCAGGATAGAGAATGTTAAGTTGCTCTTTCTGGTAAATGTTATCACATTATCCTAGACTAATGTCATATTCCACATGTGAGTACATGGCTGCCAAGATAAACTGAGCGTGGGGCAAGTAAGAAAACTCTCACCACTGTGTAGTTCTAGTAGTATACAGACAGGTTTCTACTCTTCTTTCTCTATTCTTCCTGAAGATTACTGAAACATTACAACAAAACATTTTGCAAATATTTGAGTGAAAAAGGAACAAACCTTTATTGGCTGCCCACTCTGTACAGTATATAGCAGTGTGGCTTATACATTATTATCATTTCATCATTTTTCCTAGATATTTGTTATACTTTAAATTTATGTATATTTAGTGAGATTTCAAGGCATTGATTTCTGAATGAAATTTATGAGATTCCCAGCATTTACTTGAATCATTTTTTGTGTGTGAAATTTCACATGTACATAGCTACATTCATTTTTTAATGATTTCTTTTAATTGTTGATTTTTCTCTGGATTTGTTTGTAAATCTGTGCCTCAATCTTCAGTTTATCCATAATCATACAATAACTGCATATTCAACACTGTGCAAAATTACCATTGCTTACTTTTCCTACAAAAACAAAGGACATGAAATCTTTATATTTGAGTAGGCCTAAAGAACACAGATCAGAGTCCAAAACTAAATACAAGCTCTCACTCAAGTTCGGTGAAAAGTCAAAAAAAAAAAAAAAGAAAAAATTTAAATTGTAATGTGAAAATGTGAAAACACACACACACATATACAATGACAACAGAAATATGTGTTTCTAATCACTGCACATTCTTCTACTCCCTGGACAGAACTGCAGCAACACTGAAGAGTTTTTCCGAGCCTGGATACTGCTCCTAGTTTTGCACCTGCCCCTGAGGTGAGCCAGGCTGGCAGGAAGAGGGGGGTGGGACTGATTCCAAAAGGCTAGTCCTTAGCCAATCACCAGAGTCACAGGCCCTTGGAGTGAGGTTGAACCACAGATGCATGTTAGATGTTCATCTCTGTGTTAAAAAAAGACTTTGTGAAAATAGCGTCTGGTCCTGAGCCCAGCAAGCATGGAGAGGAAGAATGATAAGTTATCCATTTCTAGAAACTTTATAAATATAGGAATTGCTTAACACAGACTGCTGACCTTGAATTCCCTTCTTATGAGTGTGTTTGTAATTCTGAAAACAGCCTGAGAAGGCTGGAGAACAATTCACAGAATGGCTATTAATAAACAGTGGTCTAAAAGTTACAGTAGTCCAGAGGGTAAAGACAGGTGCTTCACTTCAGTATAGAAATGAAATGCTGAAGAGGTTGGGTGGTTTGTCTGAATACTGTGGGGTGTGTGAATGTGTCCACGAGAATCCACACACTCATGTGTGTGCACACACAACACGTGCACATGTACTCTGAAAGTACAGTTGACCTTGAAACAAAAAAGGGTTAGGGCACTGACCCTCCATGCAGTGGGAAGTCTGCCTACAACTTTAGAGTCAGTGTTCCGTGTCTGCAATTCTGCATTCACCGATTCAACCACCCAGGAGCGTGAAGTCCTGTAGTCGGTGATTATTGCAAAAACTCTGTGTATAAGTGGACTGCACAGTTCAAACCCCTATCATTCAAGGGTCAACTGTACTCACGTGTGTTTGCATTCTGTAGTAGATAATGCTTGTTTAAGACCGTGGTACAGCTTGAATTAATATAGTAATGATTTTGTTTCTAAAATCATTCCAATGCTCCTATGTTTTTCAACAATGGTAATAGCTACAATTAATAAAGTAACATTAGACCAATATCTTTTCATTTAAGTATCATGCTAATGAGATTAAGACTGCTTGGTCTCATGAGGAAAAACATTCAGTTCTCTATTTAGACTGAGCTAACCTCAAAATGTAGGAAAAATAATATAAACTCAACCTATTTCCTAAGGAGTTGGCAATAACATCTTCATAAATGTACTGGGTTTTCAATATTTAAAAAGCAGTGACCTGGGTCTCACATTTCTCATAATTAAGTAGACATGGGAGACCAACTACTTGGGCATAATGCAAACATTAGTAGTAAGAGGAAATTTACGAGTTTTCTTTTTCATCTCCGTTTCAGTGTTGGATTTGCAATGCTGCCTTCCTTCCATTTTCTTTCTTCATTTCTTTTATCTCCATTCCCTTCCTCCTCTCTCCTGGGTCACCACCTCCTCTGTCATTTTATGGAATAAATGGTAGCATGAAGAGCATCTTCAAGAAAGTATATCCTATGGCCTTTCTTAAGGTAATTCAAACTTGTACTTGGCCAAAAAAGAACTGTATGCTAAATTTATGTATGTTCCCGGAGACAGAGAGAAACTATTTTTTCTCTGTCCCCTTCATGAGACATTTAAACAAGTGGGTAACAGGTGCTACATGCCTGGAACACACTGTACTCCGAATATTCTTGTAAGAAGCTGTTCACTCTGGGGAAAGAATTTTGTTTCGAAGTCTTAGCGAACACCACCTGTGCTTGGTCTGTCATTGATGAGATACACCCTTGGTGATGAAAAGGGATGTTATTGGGATATGGATAGAATTCTTTTTCCATATACCTGGGGAGGGAGCTGATAAATGACTTTACACCCACCAAGTTGCCTAATTGTATGTTCTTTGGGATAAGATATTTCACCCATGTTTTGAATGGAAGGAATAATGCAAGATTGAGCAATGTACTGTGTATTGTTCTCATTTGGGAAAAAATGTGTTTGATTTTACTCATATAAAATATAAAACTTGCTTGTGCCAAGACTCTGATTGTCATTGTTCAGTCACTAAGTCATGTCTGACTCTTTGAGAGCCCGTGGACTGCAGTACACCACGCTTCCCTGTACCCAACTATTTCCCAGAGTTTGCTCAAACTCACGTTCATTGAGTCAGTGATGCTATCCAACCATCCCATCCTCTTTCGCCCCCTTCTCCTCCTGCCCTCAATCTTTGCCAGCATCAGAGTCTTTTCCAATGAGTTGGCTGTTTACATCAGGTGGCCAAAGATTGTGATACTTATGTAGAAAAAGAAAATAAAACTTGAGAAAGAAAGAAGGAAATATCGGTTAGTAGGATTAAGAGGTAAATTTCTATGGTTTTTGCATTAACCTCAGAATTAGCAGTGAGGTCTCATGGACTTGGCCTAATAAAGACAATTTACACAGCACTATGGATAAGAAAAGAGCCCCAGAGAAAATATTTGTAAGCCATAAATTACTAATACATATGACCTTATGATGAATAAATTATTTTGCAATATGATGAGCATGAAGAAAAAAATAATATCTAGATTTCTAAAAGAGGATTAACTCTATCAGCCCCTTAGAATACATATTTTGTCTAGAGTCATTTTCATTGCTGAGAGTTTTAAGTATCCTAATGGTTAGATATGATGTACTTGTACACAGAAAGCATCCTCCCAACTCCCCAGGCAGAGCAGAACTGTGACTCAAGCCAGTGTTTGATGAATTTCCCAAGCATGATGAAGTGCTCTTTTACTTCGTAGGCTTATCCCACCCCCACCCCAAAGTTTGTCAATCACTGTCTAGCTTCAAAAGCATAATGCTGCTATATATCAATTTAGAGATTAAATTCAATTTAGAGAGTTATTATAAGAATAACTATCCTGAACTCCATATGTGGTTTAGTTTATTGGGTTAAATTCTCTATTTCTACATGCTAGCTTTTAACAATTCTGGATGATGACAGCATAGACTGAGTTGGGAATTATCAGGGAAAACTAGGTGATTTGGGAAGATTTGTTCTGGTGGTATCAGGTCAACATATAACATCAGAGGTTGTTGAAATCTGAAGCAGAACACTCGGGGTATGACACCAACACCATTTCAATTTGTATTTTAAAATGTCTATTTCCAGTTGTCTGGAGGAAATTTCCACTTGAATATTTCATCACATCTAACACATTCATCTCCCTCTCAACTTAGACCTGTTTCCTTGCTTTTGTTTTCCATTTTGTTGGGATATTGTTGTTCTAGTTTTCAGGACAAGAGCTGAGGACTGTGAGTCTCAGCTTTGCTGCTTCTCACAATCATTCTCTATGTCTTAGTCAGTTCGGTCACTCACTTGTGTCCAATCTTGGCAACCCCATGGACTGCAGTATGCCAGGCTTCCTTGTCCATCACCAACTCCTGGAGCTTGCTCTAACTCATGTCCATTGAGCTGCTGATGCCATCCAAACATCTCATCCTCTGTTGACCCCTTCACCTCCCACCTTCAACATTTCCCAGCATCTGGGTCTTTTCCAATGAGTCAATTCTTCACATCAACTGGCCAAAGTATTGGAGCTTCAGCTTCAGCATCAGTCCTTCCAATGAATATTCAGGACTGATCTACTTTAGGATGGATTGATTTGATCTTGCAGTCCAGAGGACTCTCAAGAGTCTTCTCTAACATGACAGTTCAAAAGCATCAATTCTTCAGCACTCAGATTTCTTTAGGGTCCAACTCTCGCATCCATACATGACTACTGGAAAAACCGTAGTTTTGACTAAACAGACCTTTGTTGGCAAACTAATGTCTCTGCTTTTTAATATGCTGTTTGTCATAGCTTTTCTTCCAAGGAGCAAGCATCTTTTAATTTCGTGGCTGCAGTCACCATCTGCAGTGATTTTGGAGCCCAAGAAAATAAAGTCTGACACTGTTTCCATTGTTTCCCCATCTATTTGCCATGAAGTGATGGGACCAGATCCCATGATCTTCACTTTTTGAATGTTGAGTTTTAAGCCAGCGTTTTCACTCTCCTCTTTCATTTTCATCTAGAAAAGCTTTATTTCCTCTTTACTTTCTGCCATAAGGATAGTGTCATCTGCATATCTGAGGTTATTGATATTTCTCCCGGCATTCTTGATTCCAGCTTGTGCTTTATCCAGCCTGGCATTTCGCGTGATGTCCTCTGTACCTATGGCTGATTCATGTTGAGTTTTGACAGAAAACAATAAAATTCTGTAAAGCAACTATCCTTCAATAAAAAAATAAATTAATAATAAGAAAAATAAGTTAAATAAGCAGATTGACAATATACAGCCTTGACGTACTCCTTTCTCAATTTGGAAACAGTCCATTGCTCCATGTCCTGTTCTAACTGTTGCTTCTTGACCTGCATACAGATTTCTCAGGAGGCAGATAACATGGTCTGGTATTCCTGTCTCTTTAAGAATTTTCCACTGTTTGTTGTGATCTACAGTCAAAGGCTTTGGAGTAGTCAACGAAGCAGAAGTAAATGTTTTTCTGGAACTCTCTTGCCTTTTCTATAATCTAAGGATGTTGGCAATTTGATCTCTGGTTCCTCTGCCTTTTCTAAATCCAGCTTGTATACCTGCAAGTTCTTGGTTCATGTACTGTTGAAGCCTGGCTTGGAGAATTTGGGGCATTACTTTGTTAGTGTGTAAGATGAGTGCAATTGTGTGGTAGTTTGAACATTTTTTGGCATTCCCTTTCTTTGGGATTGGAATGAAAACTGACCTTTTCCAGTCCTGTGGCCACTGCTGAGTTTTCCAAATTTGCTAGCAGATTGAGTGCAGCACTTTCACAGCATCACCTTTTAGGATTTGAAATAGCTCAACTGGAATTCCATCACCTCCACTAGCTTTATCCTTAGTGATGACTAGCTTTGTTCATTGTGATGATTCCCAAGGCCCACTTGACTTTGCATTCGAGGATGTCTGGCTCCAGGTGAATGATTAAACCATTGTGGCTATCTGGGTCATGAAGATATTTTTTGTATAGTTCTGTGTATTCTTGCCACCTCTTCTTAATATCTTCTGCTTCTGTTAGGTCCATACCATTTCTGTCCTTTATTGTGCCCATCTTTGCATGAAATGTTCCCTTGGTATCTCTAATTTTCTTGAAGCAATTTCTAGTCTTTCCCATTCTATTGTTTTCCTCTATGTCTTTGTATTGATCACTTAAGAAGGTTTTCTTATCTCTCCTTGCTGTTCTTTGGAACTCTACATTTAGATGGATATATCTTCCCTTTTCTCCTTTGCCTTCTGTTTTTCTTCTTTTCTCAGTTATTTGTAAGGTCTTCTCAGGCAATCATTTTCCTTTTTGCATTCTTTTTCTTGGGGATGGTTTTGATCACTGCCTCCTGTACAGTGTTGTCAACCTCTATGCATAATTCTTCAGGCACTCTGTCTATCAGATCTAATCCCTTGAATCTATTTGTTACTGCGGGATTTGACTTAGGTCATACCTGAATGGTCTAGTGGTTTTTGCTACTTTCTTCAGTTTAAGTCTGAATTTTGCAATAAGAAGTTCATGATCTAAGCCACAGTAAGCTCCTGGTCTTGATTTTGCTGACTGTATAGAGCTTCTCTATCTTTGGCTACAAAGAGTATAATCAATCTGATTTCGGTATCAACCATCTGGTGATATCCATGTGTAGAGTCATCTTTATGTTGCTGAAAGAGTGTGTTTGCTATGACCGGTGTGTTCTCTTGGAAAAACTCCGTTAGCATTTGCCCTGCTTCATTTTGTGCTCCAAGGCCAAACTTGCCTGCTTGTTTCTCTAGGTATCTCTTGACTTCCTACTTTTGCACTACAGTCCCCTATGTTGAAAAGGCTATCGGTTTTCTGGTGTTAGTTCTAGGAGGTCTTGTAGGTCTTCATAGAACAATTAAACTTCAGCTTCTTCAGCATTAGTGGTTGGAGCACAGATTTGGATTACTGTGGTATTGAATGGTTTGTCTTGGAAATGAACAGAGATCATTCTGTCATTTTTGAGATTGCACCCAAGTACTGCATTTTGGACTCTTGTTGACCAAGAGGGCTACTCCATATCTTCTAATGGATTCTTTCCCACAGTAGTAGATATAAGACTTTCTATCAACCTTTTCCAAAGATACCTTGGACTTAGCTACCTTCTCTATTTGCATGTAACATTAGTGGTGCTGGGCTTTCAATATCCACTGCTCTTCACCTCCATTCCCTAGCTCACATTTTCTGCCTTCCTTGGGCATCTCTTTACTGTCCTTACATTTTGTGATGGACTGCTTTCTGGAATTATCTGTATACATCTATTGCTTGAAATGTTCCAAATCTGACCATTTCCTTTTGATATCAATTCCTTTTCAATGAAACCTAGATGAAACCTAGACATCATAATTTAATTACTTAAATGTACTTTCACCAGCACCCTCAATTTCTTTTGTATTCTGTCTCTCTTTATACAGGAGGGGAAGGGGACAAGGATGAAATTGTTGGATGGCATCACCAGCTCAATGGACATGAGTTTGAGTAAGCTCCAGGAGTTGGTAATGGACAGGGAAGCCTGGCATGCTCCAATCCATGGGGTTCACAAAGAGTTGGACATGACTGAGCGACTGAACTGAACTGAGGCATTACCCACTCCCAGCCCCTACTATGGTAATATACAACCAAAGATGAATCTACCCATTCATTTTCTTTATAACTATCTTTTATTTTTACTGTTAATCCTTGGTCCTGACATTAAGATTCTACAGTGGGATTGAACAATATCACCATACTTTACTCTAATCAACTGGACCCTTAATACCCTTGGTAAGTCTTTGTCTAATGTGTAATTATGCATTTAAAAAAATATTTCTTGCTTTATATTCCTCTCCATAAGTGCTTGTTTCACTTCCATCTCTCTAAACCCTGGCAGATGACTGTGCTTGATTTTTCAAACAAAAGAATGGCTCTTATGAACTGCTCACCTGTCTCCATGACACCTGACCTCTAGCTGTAGATCCATCCTTATTCATCTTCCCTCCTGTCTCAGAGGACAGTATCCCCTGGCCTTCTCTTTAAGACATTCTTCCCCATATCTAGGATCTTGATCATCATTTGATCCTTCTTTTTGTAGGTATTCTTCATTTATTTTTTTCCTCTTCATTCCTCCTCCAGAGTTTATTGATATTTCCAAGTCTCCCTCACACTCAGAAATATTTTATCTTATTTCTGCATCCTCTTCAAACTCCTTCCAAATTCTTTTTTCAACATGTGATGAGTTTTCTGGGGAAAACGGTGGTGTGAAGGATAAGACCACACTTACTGAGTCTACTTTTCCAAATTTCATGCAGTCTTAGTTATTACAATCTGGCATCCTCTCTTGTTACCCATCTCAATGAGATTGTTTTCCTGTTAGCCACTAATGACATTCTCATTGCCAAATCCTATTTTGCTTTCACATTACTTGATTTTTCTATAAAATTTGATGCTCTATATTATGTTTCCTGTGGATTCTAGGGCATTAATGTCTGCTGGTTTTTATCCATGTCCTGTCTTTTCCCCTTCCATTTGGTGCACGCATTGCATTTTAGGGTTTGTTTTCTCATGGCTATTCCCCTTATTATCTTTTTTTTTTTTTTTATGGAGACCCTAGATGATCTTTACCCACAGTTTTATCTTACATCCCAAGCTGTATTTCCCTGTGACTTCTCAACTTCTATGTCCAGGATTCTCCCTATTTCTTATCCTTCAGTCCATTATGACCTTTATCTTAAAAAAATATACCTCTTTATATCTCAGTTCATCTAAATATCCCTGGTATCTATACAATAAAGATCAAACTCTTTAGTGGGGTGTAAAGCACTTAGTATCTGAACTTTCATCTTCTATTCATGGCTTCATATTCTGCCTTCCAGCTACATTGGAATTTTTACCATAATCTTTCCTCTGCTGTATTTGTGTATTATTAGCTTCTACTCTCCATCCTCACTCAAACTTCAAAAAAAAAAAAAACAAAAAACAAAAAACTCTGATCATGGGTGTGGTTGTATAATCCAGATTTTGAAAAATATTAATATCTGGCTATTTTGAGCTGGTCCTGCTGCCCTGAGACAAGGCCATACCTTGAGAGAATCAGCTATTTATTTCCCCCCTGAAAGGAAATAAAAGTGATCATTGTCAAACATTCCAGGGAAGTCTTCAATATGGAGTAAGCATAAGATACATCTTTGAACTGAGGATTGAAGAACTGTCTTACTTTCTCAGGCTTGAGGAATTCCAGGAATGGGATAGACCTGGCTTTCTAGGTTGGGTTTCCACAACACAAATTCTTATGTGATAGGATCTGCGTGAAAGTGGTTTATTAACAGGAAACTGGAAAGGACACAGAAAGGTAGGATATGTGAGGGGGGAAAGTCAACAAAGGCTATGGTTTCAGGTGAGATCCTAGCCTGGGCTGGCTCCTTATGGGTAACTCTGGAATGTAGACTGTGCTTCACACATTACCTTTCCTTGAGGTGAGGGAGCTGGAATTTAGTCCACTTGTAATAGCAGTCAGTCATTGGCTGCCTGCTGGGTGAAGGTGGTAGAAATGAGGATTTGCAAATTCCTGATCCTTTCTGCTCTGCTTCAGTAGCCAAAGAACAATCCTCCGGAAAAGCTGCAGGTGTGAGCAGTTAAAAGTAGGCCACAGAGCTGGGAATGCGCATCCAGAAATGACAACACAGACATGAAGGAGTACCAATAATCTCTAAGCCATCTGGTTGTGGAGAAGCAGATTGGAATCTAATAATCCTGGAACTGGTCCCTTCCAGTGCCAGCAACAGTAGGAGCAAGAACATCAGCAAAACAGAGAAGTGACGGCTTTGGGAACAACCATCTTGTGGGGAGTATGGCATCTCTTGGCCACCACAGGTGGCCTTGTCAGGTCCTATGAAAAGGCAAGGAGATGTACAAGGACCTGGACCCCTGGGTGCTGAGCAGAGGAAGCACTAGAGGTCACTGGCATCCCAGGGTGCCCAACTGAACAGAGACTTTCTGAGGGTCACTAGGAGCAGAGCAAAAGCAAAAAGACACAATGAGCAGACCTGAGAGGAATACCCAGGCAGAGTAGTTTCAAAAAGCATGCAGAAGGGTATCATGGGAAACTCAGAAATAACTGAGAGGTGAGAAAGACTCTTTGAGAGAGAAAAGTTAGTAGAATCTCTGGATCCAGTTATAGCTTGGGTTACATTTCATGAAAGTGCTGTTTAGAGACTAGAATCACTGGGCTCTAAACCCCAAACAGCTGCATGTAGTTGATCCACGAAAGAGCCAGGAGATGGAGCAACAGGAGCTCAACAGGAGCTCATCTTCTCCTCAGGCTTCAAGACCTAGGCATCACGCCCCAACTTAGACGAACTCTTTCCTAACTTTCTCTATACACAGTTTCCCCCTCCTCTGTGCTTGAAGAGCACTCAGCTACTTTTAGTAGAGAATTTGCTGCACTGGACCACGGTAGTCCACATTAGTGTCTCTTTGACTCCAGAAACACTTTCAGGAGGAGTTCAGCAGGAACTAACTCATCTCTGTTCTTTAGTATTGTTGTGTTGTTGTTCAATTGCTAAGTCATGTCCTGTACTTTGCAACTCTGTGAACTACAGCATGCAGGGTTCCTTGTCCTTCACTATCTCCCAACGTTTGCTCAAACTCATGTCCACTGAGTCAGTAATGCCATCCAACCATCTCATCCTCTGTTGCCCCTTTCTCCTTTTGCCTTCAATCTTTCCCAGTATTAGGGCCTTTCCAGTGAGCCGACTCTTTGCATCAGGTGGCCAAAGCATTGGAGATTCACCTTCAGCATCAGTCCTTCCAATGAATATTCAGGATTGCTTTCCTCTTGGGATTGACTGGTTTGATCTCCTTTCTGTCTGAAGGATTCTCAAGAGTCTTCTTCCAGCACCACATTTTGAAAGTACAGTTTGAAGAAAATATTATGGTCTTAATAAATGTCAGTTGAATGAATGAAGTACCTAAGACCATGGTTTCTTCCTTTTGGGGGGTAAAAACATCTCTAAGAAACATCTCTATGAAACGTTTTCCCAGGAAAATACACAAACACAAAATTTTGTATACACTAATCTATAAGAATTTCTCAAAACAGCAAAAAAATGAAAATAAAAAATCAAACCAAAGCAAAAAATACTAACAAAAAATTAAATAAAAAAACTAAAACATTGCTACTAGACAAAACATGTCCTTCAAACTCAAGATTAATAGTTAAGATCCTCCTAAATTTTTGAAAATCTGATGTGTTCCAACTCATGGTAAACTAATGAGAAACCTGAAATCAATCCAAGCATTAAGAATTTAGGAGCTCACTCCCAAATTACATGCACCAACTACTTTGGAGGAAGTTCATAGGAATTGCAATTAATGAGGCACTGATGGGAACCAAGTAAGAAAACAGAAGAGAAGGAAATGAAGAGACTTTTTAATGAACAAAGAAAACAGGCAGAGCAGGCAAGTCTGGCCTTGAAATTGATTGATGGGGAAGGGCCTATTTTCTTCCAGGTTTTTGTCCCACTCTCAGCCACCTCATTTGACCATGAAATGAATTATAAATTATGTCTGCATTTTTTTAGCCAGGTATAAGAAAAACTGTCTTTTCCAAGTGCCTTGGGAACCCCACATCCCCATTTCATTTCTCAAGTCTTAAAAATGTTTTTACTTTCTAGATTTTGGCTACACAGTCAATGACATTGACATCATTTAGTTAAGTAAAGAAACCGTTTTCCAGTGTTTGTGTTCAATGTATTATTATTACAAATTTAGAGGTTTTTGAGTCATTTGGTGCTCCATTGTGTTTCTATGTTTGATGAAATTGTAATGAAATATTTTGCATATATGAAGTTCAAGGGGGCAGCTATTAACTAACTGATTGTTGACTAAAAACAGTTTTATGAAAGAGGTATCAATATATGTGCTTTATTTCTAATTTTGAGATATATAAATCTTATTCTCTCTTTTACTTTTCTAAATAAATCACTCTACAATTTCATCCTGGAATTTAAGATGGACCATCAGCTAAACATGTGAGGACAAATTTGGGAGCATCCAGACAGAATGAAATTTTGGTAGACAATTATTTAAAGATAAATTGAAAATATCTATCAAGTAATAATCACACTTCTAGCTACAAAAAACTCATTACTTCTGTTATACCATTGCCATAAAGTTTCTGAAATGTGTATCAAGATCTGGAAAAAAAAATTCAAGTGTGAAATCACATATGTTTGAAAGTTTCTTTAAACTTGTCTATAGAAATGAAGTAAAAACTGACTTTTTACTATTTTTAAAATTTTTATTTATTTTTTAATTGAAGGATAATTGCTTTCTGTCAAATCTCAACATGAATCAGCCATAGGTTTACATATATCTCCTCCCTTTTGAAACTTCCTCACATCTCCCTCCCCATCCCACCCCTCTAGGTTGATACAGAGCCCCTGTTTGAGTTTCCTGAGCTATATAGCAGATTCCCACTGGCTATCTATTTTACATATGGTAATGTACGCTTCCACGTTACTGTTTTCATACATTTCACCCTTTCCTCTCCTCTCCCCATATCCATGAGTCTATTTTCTATGTCTGTTTCTCCATTGCTGCTCTGTAAATAAATTCTTCAGTACCACTTTTCAAGATTCCATATCTATACATCAGAATATGATATTTATCTTTCTCTTTCTGACTTACTTCACTCTGTGTAACAGGCTCTAGGTTCATCCACCTCATTAGAACTGACTCAAATGTGTTCCTTTTTATGGCTGAGTAATATTCCATTGTGTATATGTACCACAACTTCTTTATCCATGCATCTGTCGATGGACATCTAGGTTGCTTCCATGTTCTAGCTATTGTAAATAAGTGCTGCAGTGAACATTGGAATACATGTGTCTTTTTCAATTTTGGTTTCCTCAGGGTATATACCTAGGGGTGGGATTGGTGGGTCAGATGGTGGTTTTATTCCTAGTCTTTTAAAGAATCTCCATACCATCTTCCATAGTGGCTGTATCAATTTTACATTCCCACCAACAGTGCAAGAGCATTCTCTTTTCTCCACACCCTCTCCAGCACTTATTGTTTGTAGATTTTTTGATAAGGGCCATTCTGACCGCTGTGAGGTGATATCTCATTGTGGTTTTGGTTTGCATTTCTCTGATAATGAGCGATATTGAGCACCTTTTCACGTGTTTGTTAGTCATCTGTATGTCTTCTTTGGAGAAATGTCTGTTTAGGTCTTTTCCCCACTTTTTGATTGGGTTGTTTGTTTTTCTGGTATTGAGTTGTATGAGCTGCTTGTGTATTTTGGAAATTAATCCTTTGTCAGTTGTTTCATTTGCTATCATTTTCTCCCATTCTGAGGGTTGCCTTTTCACCTTTCTTATAGTTTCTTTGGCTGTGCAAAAGCTTTTAAGTTTAATCAGGTCCCACTTGTTTACTTTTGTTTTTATTTCCATTACTCTAGGAAGTGGGTCATAAAGGACCTTGCTTTGATTTATGTCATCGAGTGTTCTGCCTATGTTTTCCTCTAAGAGTTTTATAGTTTCTGGTCTTACATTTAGGTCTTTAATCCGTTTTATCTTTGTGTATGGTGTTCAGAAATGTTCTAATTTCATTCTTTTACATATAGCTTGTTTTTGTGCCAGAACCATGCTGTCTTGATGACTGTAGCTTTGTAGTATAATCTGAAGTCAGGAAAGTTAACTCCTCCAGATTCATTCTTCTTTCTCAGGACTCCTTTGGCTGTTCGGGGTGTTTTGTGTTTCCATATGAACCATGAAATTTTTTGTTCTAGTTCTGGGGAAAATGCCATTGGTAATTTGCTAGGGATCGCATTGAATCTGTAGAATGCATTTGGTAATATAGTCATTTTCACAATATTGATTCTTCCTAGCAAGGAACATGGAATAGCTCTCCTTCTGTTTATGCCATCTTTGATTTCTTTCATTAGTATCATAATTTTCTTTGTACAGTCCTTTATCTCCTTAGGTAAGTTTATCCCTAGATATTTAATTCTTTTTGTTGCAATGGTGAGTGGGATTGATTTCTTAATTTTTCTTTCTGATTTTTCATTGTTAGTGTGTAGAAATGCAAGTGATTTCTGTGGATTGATTTTGTATCCTGCAACTTTGCTAAATTCACCGATCAGCTCTAGTAATTTTCTGATACTATCTTTTGGGTTTTCTATGTACAGTATCATGTCATCTACAAACAGTGAGAGCTTTGCTTCTTCTTTTCTGATCTGGATTCCTTTTATTTCTTTTTCTTCTATTTCAGTAGCTAGAACTTTCAAAACTATGTTGAATAATAGTGGTGAAAGTGGACAGCCTTGTCTTATTCCTGATCTTAGGGGGAATGCTTTCAGTTTTTCACCATTGAGAATAATGTTTGCTGTAGGCTTGTCATACATGGCTTTTACTATGTTGAAGGTAGATTCCTTCTATGCACTTTTTTTTTTTTAAGAATTTTGACCATGAATGGGTGCTGAATTTTGTCAGAGGCTTTTTCGCCATCTTTTGAGATTATCATATGGTTTTTATCTTTCAGTTTGTTGATATGGTGTATCACATTATTGATTTGCATATATTGAAGAATCCTTGCATCCCTGGAATAAACCCAACTTGATCTTGGTGTATAAGCTTTTTGATGTGGTGCTGAATTCTGTTTGCTAAAATTTTGTTGAGGATCTTCCATCTATGTTCATCCATGATATTGGCCTGTAGTTTTCTTTTTTTGTGTTGTCTTTGTCTGGTTTTAGTAACAGGGCGATGGGGTCTCGTAGAATGAGTTTGGAAGTGTTCCTTCCTCTGCAATTTTTTTTGAAAGAGTTTTAGAAGGATAGGCATTAGCTCTTCTCTAAATGCTTGATAGGATTCTGCTGTGAAGCCACCTGGTCCTGGGTGTTTGTTTTTTTGGGAGATTTTTGATCACAGATTCAATTTCAGTGCTTGTAATTGGGTTGTTCATAATTTCTGTTTCTTCCTGGTTCAGTCTTGCAAGATTGAACTTTTCTAAGAATATGTCCGTTTCTTCCAGGTTATCCATTTTATTGCCATATAGTTGTTCATAATAGTCTCTCATACTCCTTTGTATTTCTGCATTGTCTGTTGTAACCTCTCCTTTTACATTTCTAATTTTGTTGATTTGATTCTTCTCTCTTTTTTTCTTGATGAGTCTGGGTATAGGTTTGTCAATTTTGTTTATCTTCTCAAAGAACCAGTTTTTAGTTTTATTAATCTTTACTGTTGTTTCTTTCACTTCTTTTTCATTTATTTCTGCTAGGATCTTTATAATTTCTTTCCTTCTACTAATTTTGATGTTTTTGTTTGTTTGTTTGTTCTTTTTCCAGTTGTTTTAGGTGTAAAGTTAGCTTGTCTATTCGTTGTTTTTCTTGTTTCTTGAGGTAGGATTGTATTGCTATAAACTTCCCTCTTAGAACTGCTTTTGCTGCATCCCATAAGTTTTGAGTGATCTTGTTTTCATTGTCATTTGTTTCTAGAAATTTTTTGATTTCCCTTTTTATTTCTTCAGTAACCTGTTGATTATTTAGAAATGTATTGTTTACTCTCCATGTGTTCATGTTTTTTACATTTTTTTTTCTTGTGTTTGGTATCTAGTCTCATAGTGTTGTGGTCAGAGAAGATGCTTGATATGATTTCAATTTTCTTAAATTTACTGAGGCTTGATTTGTGACCTAACATGTGGTCTATTCTGGAGAATGTCTCATGTGCACTTGAGAAGAAGTTGTATTCTTCTGCATTTGAATGGAATGCCCTGAAGATATCAATGAGATCCATGTCACCTAACGTATCATTTAAAACTTGTATTTCCTTATTAATTTTGTTTTGATGATCTGTCCATTGGTGTTAGTCAGGTGTTAAACTCTCCTACTATTATTGTGTTACTGTCAATTTCTCCTTGTATGTCTGTGTTTGTCTTATGTATTGAAGTGCTCTTATGTTGGTTGCATGGATATTTACAATTGTTAGGTCTTCCTCTTGGATTGATCCCTTGATCATTATGTAGTGTCCTTCCTTATATCTTGTAATATTCTCTATTTTAAGATCTATTTCATCTGATATGAGGATTGCTACTCCAGCTTTCTTTTGCTTCCCATTTGCATTGAATATATTTTTCCATCCTCTCACTTTCAGTCTATATGTGGTGGGTCTGAGTGGGTTTCTTGTAGACAGCATATGTATGGGTCTTCGTTTTGTATCCATTCAGCCAGTCTGTGTCTTTTGGTCAGATCATTTATTCCATTTATATTTAAAGTAATTATTGATATATACGTTCCTATATGTTTCCTGATGCTGGGAAAGATTGAAGGCGGGAGGAGAAGGAAACAACAGAGGATGAGATGGTTGGATGGCATCACCAACTCAATGCACATGAATTTGAGTAAACTCCGGGAGTTGATGTTGGAAAGGGAGGCCTGGGTGCTGCAGTCCACAGGGTTGCAAAGAGTTGGACATGACTGAGCAATAGAACTGAACTGAACTGATGTTTATATTGCCATTTTCTTAATTGTTTGGGGTTAATTTGGTAGATCTTTTTCTTCTCTTGTATTTCTTGACTATATAAGTCCCTTTAACATTTGTTGTAAAGCTGGCTTGGTGGTACTGAATTCTCTTAATTTTTGCTTGTCTGAAAAGCTTTTTATTTCTCAATCAATTTTGAATAAGATCCTTGCTGGGTACAGTAATCTTGGTTGTAGATTTTTCCCTTTCAGTACTTTAAATATATCCTGCCATTCCCTTCTGGTCTACAGAATTTCTGCTGAAAGATCAGCTGTTAACTTATGGGTTTTCCCTTGTATGTTACTTTTGCTTTTCCCTTGTTGCTTTTAATATTCTTTCTTTGTGTTTAGTCTTTGCTAGTTTGATTAGTATGTGTCTTGGTGCATTTCTCCTTGGGTATATCCTGTATGCAACTCTTTGTGCATCTTGGACTTGATTGACTATTTCCTTTTCCATGTTGGGGAGATTTTCAACTATAATCTCTTCAAAAATTTTTTCATATCCTTTCTTTTTCTCTTCTTCTTCTGTGATCCCTATAATTCGAATGTTGGTGTGTTTGATATTTTTTCAGAGGTCTCTGAGACTATCCTCAGTTCTTTTCATTCTTTTTACTTTATTCTGCTCTTCAGAACTTATTTCCATCATTTTATCTTCCAGCTCACTGATTCATTCTTCTGCTTCAGATATTCTTCTATTGATTCCTTCTAGAGTATTTTTAATTTCAGTACTTGTGTTGTTTGTCTCTGTATGTTTATTCTTTAATTCTTCTAGGTCTTAGTTAATTGTTTCTTGCATTTTCTTCATTCTGTTTTCAAGGTTTTTGATCATCTTTACTATCACTATTGTGAATTGTTTATCAGATAGTTTGTCTGTTTTCTCTTCATTTATTTGGACTTCTGTGTTTATATCTTGTTCTTTCATTTGTGTAGTATTTCTATGCCTTTTCATTATTTTTTTTAACTTACTGTGTTTGAGGTCTCCTTTTCCAAGCCTTCAGGGTTGAATTCTTTCTTCCTTTTGGTTTCTGCCTTCCTAAGTTTGGTCCGGTGGTTTGTGTGAGCTTCATATTGGGTGAGATTTGTGCTGAGTTTTGTTTGTTTGCTTTTCCTCTGATGGGCAAGGCTAAATGAGGTGATAATCCTGTCTGCTGATGACTGGACTTGTATTTTTGTTTTGTTTGTTGGTTAGATGAGTGTACTGCACACAGTGCTATGGCTGGTTGGGTGATGCCGGGTCTTATATTCAAGTGGTTTTCTGCGTGTGAGTTTTAACTATTAGATACTCCCTAAGTTAGTTCTCTGGTAATCTAGGGTCTTGGAGTCAGTGCGCCCACTCCAATGGCTCAGGGCTTGATCTCTGATCAGGAATGAAGATTTCACAAGTGGTTTGTTATGACATTAAGTGATATTAAAACAAATACCCAAAAATGAGAAACAAAGATGAACCCCAAACAAATGGCAGTTACAAAATCAGGCAAATAATAATTAAAATAATGGAATATACACATATACATATACACCTATAAGCAAAATCAAAACAGTCCAACAAAAATAAACAGTAACCTGACCTGCCTCTTGAGAAACCTATATGCAGGTCAGGAAGTGACAGTTAGAACTGGACATGGAACAACAGACTGGTTCCAAACAGGAAAAGGAGTACGTCAAGGCTGTACATTTGTCACCCTGCTTATTTAACTTATACGCAGAGTACATCATGAGAAATGCTGGACTGGAAGAAACACAAGCTGGAATCAAGATTGCTGGGAGAAATCTCAATCACCTCAGATATGCAGATGACACCACCCTTATGGCAGAAAGTGAAGAGGAACTAAAAAGCCTCTTGATGAAAGTGAAAGAGGAGAGTGGAAAAGTTGGCTTAAAGCTCAACATTCAGAAAACGAAGATCATGGCATCTGGTCCCTTCCCTTCATGGGAAATAGATGGGGAAACCGTGGAAACAGTGTCAGACTTTATTTTTTGGGCTCCAAAATCACTGCAGATGGTGACTGCAGCCGTGAAGTTAAAAGACGCTTACTCCTTGGAAGGAAAATTATGACCAACCTAGATAGCATATTGAAAAGTAGAGACATTACTTTGCCAACAAAGGTCCATCTAGTCAAGGCCATGGTTTTTCCTGTGGTCATGTATGGATATGAGAGTTGGACTGTGAAGAAAGCTGAGCACCGAAGAATTGATGCTTTTGAACTGTGGTGTTGGAGAAGACTCTTGAGAGTCCCTTGGACTGCAAGGAGATCCAACCAGTCCATCCTAAAGGAGATCAATCCTGGGTGTTCATTGGAAAGACTGATGCTGAAGCTGAAACTCCAGTACTTTGGCCACCTCATGGGAAGAGTTGACTCATTGGAAAAGACTCTGATGCTGGGAGGGATTGGGGGCAGGACGACAAAGGGACGACAGAGGATGAGATGGCTGTATGGCATCACCAACTCAATGGACATGAGTTTGGGTGAACTGCGGGAGTTGGTGATGGACAGGGAGGCCTGGCGTGCTGCAGTTCATGGGGTCACAAAGAGTCGGACATGACTGAGGGACCGAACTGAACTGAACTGAGATTGACCTGGTTAACAAAATAAATTAAAAATTATATCTACCAATTAAGAACAAATCTAACCAAAGCACAAACTGATAAACAAAACTAAAGCAAGGTGCCAAGTGGGGAATAAAGCAATGAAAACAAAACTAGCAAATACAATGAGAGAAAAGGAAAGAAAGAAAAGAAAGAAAGAATAGATAAGCAAAATCAAATAGAGGTAGATGAAGATTTATATACATTTAAGATTAACTGCAAGGGGAAAAAGAACAGTGGGAAAAGAAAACAAAGGAATAAATGTAGAAGAGATACTAATAGGTTTAAAAAATTAAAATTAAAAAAAGAGACCAAAAAAAGGAAGAAGAAAGAAAAATATAAAACTCCACAGAACTGCAAAAGGGCAATGTAGAGGCAAAGGTTTATAAAAAAAAATAAAAACTGTGACTGAGAAAAAACCCTAAAACGCTTAATTAGATTCCATAGTGCCAATAAAACTGAAAAAAATGGGGGAAAAAAAAGAAAAAGAAAAAGAAAGAAAAAAGTAAAAAGAATCCAAAAGAATATGCAATTCAGTTCAGTTCGTCGCCCAGTCGTGTCCGATTCTTTGCGACCCCATGAATTGCAGCACGCCAGGCCTCCCTGTCCATCATCAATTCCTGGAGTTCACCCAAACTCATGTCCATCGAGTCAGCGATGCCATCAAGCCATCTCATCCTCTGTCGTCCCCTTGTCCTCCTGCCCCCAATCCCTCCCAGCCTCAGAGTCTTTTCCAATGAGTCAACTCTTCCCATGAGGTGGCCAAAGTACTGGAGTTTCAGCTTTAGCATCAGTCCTTCCAAAGAACACCCAGGACTGATTTCCTTTAGAATGGACTGGTTGGATCTCCTTGCAGTCCAAGGGACTCCCAAGAGTCTTCTCCAACACCACAGTTCAAAAGCATCAATTCTTCGGTGCTCAGGTTTCATCATAGTCCAACATTCATATCCATACATGACCACTGGAGAAACCATGGCCTTGACTAGATGGACCTTTGTTGGCAAAGTAATGTCTCTGCTTTTCAATATGCTATCTAGGTTGGTCATAACTTTCCTTCCAAGGAGTAAGCGTCTTTTCATTTCATGGCTGCTGTCACCATCTGCAGTGATTTTGGAGCCCAAAAAAATAAAGTCTGACACTGTTAAAACTGTTTCCCCATCTATTTCCCATGAAGTGAAGGGACCAGATGCCATGATCTTCATTTTCTGAATGTTGAGCTTTAAGCCAACTTTTCCACTCTCCTCTTTTACTTTCATCAAGAGGCTTTTTAGTTCCTCTTCACTTTCTGCCATAAGGATGGTGTCATCTGCATATATGAGGTTACTGATATTTCTCCAGGTAATCTTGGTTCCAGCTTGTGCTTCTTCCATCCCAGCGTTTCTCATGATGTACTCTGCATATAAGTTAAATAAGCAAGGTGACAATATACAGCCTTGATGGACTCCTTTACCTATTTGGAACAAGTCTGTTGTTCCATGTCCAGTTCTAACTGTCACTTCCTGACTTGCATATAGGTTTCTCAAAAGGCAGGTCAGGTGGTCTGGTATTCCCCATCTCTTTCAGAATTTTCCACAGTTTATTGTGATCCACACAGTCAAAGGCTTTGGCATAATCAATAAAGCAGAAATAGATGTTTTTCTGGAACTCTCTTGCTTTTTTCCATGATCCGGCAGATGTTGGCAATTTGATCTCTGGTTCCTCTGCCTTTTCTAAAACCAGCTGGAACATCTGGAAGCTCACAGTTCACGTGTTGCTGAAGCCTGGCTTGGAGATTTTTGAGCATTACTTTACTAGCGTATGAGATGAGTGCAATTGTGTGGTAGTTTGAGCATTCTTTGGCATTGCCTTTCTTTGGGATTGGATGAAAACTGACCTTTTCCAGTCCTGTGGCCACTGCTGAGTTCTCCACATTTGCTGGCATATTGAGTGCGTCACTTTCACAGCTTCATCTTCCAGGATTTGAAATAGCTCAACTGGAATTCCATCACCTCCACTAGCTTTGTTCCTAGTGATGCTTTCTAAGGCCCACTTGACTTCACATTCCAGGATGCTGGCTCTAGGTCAGTGATCACACCATAGTGATTATCTTTGTCATGAAGATGTTTTTTGTACAGTTCTTCTGTGTATTCTTGCCACCTCTTCTTAATATCTTCTGCTTCTCTTAGGTCCATACCATTTCTGTCCTTTATTGAGCCCATCTTTGCATGAAATGTTTCCTTGGTATCTCTAAATTTTCTTGAAGAGATCTCCAGTCTTTCCTATTCTGTTGTTTTCCTCTATTTCTTTGCATTGATCACTGAGGAAGGCTTTTTTATGTCTCCTTGCTATTCTTTGGAACTCTGCATTCAGATGCTTATGTCTTTCCTTTTCTTCTTTGCTTTTTGCTTCTCTTCTTTTCACAGCTATTTGTAAGGCCTCCCCAGACAGCCATTTTGTTTTTTTGCATTTCTTTTTCCATGGGGATGGTCTTGATCCCTGTCTCCTGTACAATGTCATGATTCTCCATCCATAGTTCATCAGGCACTCTATCAGATCTATTCCCTTAAATCTATTTCTCACTTCCACTGTATAAATCATACAGAATTTGATTTAGGTCATACCTGAATGGTCTCATGGTTTTCCCTACATTCTTCAATTTAATTCTGAATTTGGCAATAAGGAGTTCATGATCTGAGCCACAGTCAGCTCCTGGTCTTGTTTTTGCTGACTGTATAGAGCTTCTCCATCTTTGGCTGCAAAGAATATAATCAGTCTGATTTCAGTGTTGACCATCTGGTGATGTCATGTGTAGAGTCTTCTCTTGTGTTGTTGGAAGCGGGTGTTTGCTATGACCAGTGCATTCTCTTTGCAAAATTCTATTAGCCTTTGCCCTGCTTCATTCTGTATTCCAGCCCAAATTTGCCTGTTACCCCGGGTGTTTCTTGACTTCCTAATTTTGCATTCCAGTCCCCTATCATGAAAAGGACATTTTTTTGGGGTGTTAGTTCTAAAAGGTCTTGTAGGTCTTCATAGAACCATTCAACTTCAGCTTCTTCAGCATTTCTGGTTGGGGCGTAGACTTGCATTACTGTGATATTGAATGGTTTGCCTTGGAAATGAACACAGATCATTCTGTCGTTTTTGAGATTGCATCCAAGGACTGCATTTCGGATTCTTGTTGACCATGATGGCTACTCCATTTCTTTTAAGGGATTCCTGCCCACAGTAGTAGATATAACAGTCATCTGAGTTAAATTCATCCATTCCAGTCCATTTTAGTTCACTGATTCCTAGAATGTTGACGTTCACTCTTGCCATCTCATGTTTGACTACTTCCAATTTGCCTTGATTCATGGACCTAACATTCCAGATTCCTATGCAATATTGCTCTTTACAGCACCGGACCTTGCTTCTATCACCAGTCACATCCACAACTCGGTATTGTTTTTGCCTGGCTTCATCCCTTCATTCTTTCTGGAGTTATTTCTCCACTGATCTCCAGTAGCATATTGGGCACCTACTGACCTGGGGAGTTCCTCTTTCAGTATCCTATCATTTTGCCTTTTCATACTGTTCATGGGGTTCTCAAGGTAAGAAAACCGAAGTGGTTTGCCATCCCTTATCCAGTGGACCACATTCTGTCAGACCTCTCCACCATGACCCGCCTGTCTTGGGTAGCCCCACATGGCATGGCTTAGTTTCACTGAGTTAGACAAGGCTGTAGTCCATGTGATTAGATTGACTAGTTTTCTGTGATTATGGTTTGTGTGTCTGCCCTCTCATGCCTCTTGTAACACCTACCGTCTTACTTGGGTTTCTCTTACCTTGAGCATGGGGTATCTCTTCACGGCTGCTCCAGCAAAGTGCAGCCACTGCTCCTTATCTTGGACGAGGGGTGTCTCCTCACAGCCGCCCCTCCTGAACTTGAACGTGGAGTAGCTCCTCTCGGCCCTCCTGCGCCCGCGCAGGCACTGCCTCTGGACGTGGGGTTGTTCCTCTCGGCTGCCGCCCCTGGCCTCGGGCAACCGCCGCGACTGACCTCGGACATGGGGTAGCTCCTCAAAAGAATATGCAGAATAAGTCAAAACATAAGAATAATAAATGTTTTTCTTGAAGCAATGCTGTCAGATTCCTTTCCCTCACTGGGAGTCACAGTTGACCTCACTTCCCTAGGATGCCCTCCAACACTGTGCTGGTCTCTGGACTGCTGTGTGGGCAGCTCAGATTCTAATCTAGTCCTCCTCCTGTGTGTTCCTGCCTGCAATGTCCACAACTCTCAGAACTAGTGCATTTTCTTTTGTGGGAGCTCTCAATGTCCTTTTATATATTCCATAGACACAGAGTCTTCCTAGTTGATTATGTGGATTTAGTCTGCAGCTTGTACAGCTGGTGGGTTGGTTTTGGGTTTTCTTCTTTAGCCACACTGCCCCTGGGTTTCAACTGTGGTTTTATTTCCACCTCTGCATGTGGATTGTCCACTGGGGTTTGCTCCTGAGGCTTCCCTGGAGGACTTGGGTCTGTCCCAGTGTGGGCCAAGTGTGAAGGTGGTGCAGCTGCTTTGGTTGCAGGGGTTCTGGCAGCACCAGGTACTCAGGGAAGTTGGCAGCTAGAGTAGCAGGAAATATAATGCTCTAGATGGGTATGGCGACCAGTATTGGCCAATATTCTCCAGTATTCTTGCCTGGAGAACCCCCTCTCTGAAAGAGAAGGCTGGTAGGCCACAGTCCACAGAGTTACAAAGAGTTGGACATGACTGAAGCTACCCTGTGTGCATAGACAAAAGACTTTTTGCCTGTGGCCCCACTGCCCCAGTGAGGGTTGAGTGTGAAGGTGTGGCAGCTGCTTGGCTTGCGGGGCCCTGGAGGCACCAAGTGTGCAGGGACAGTGACTGCCTCTGCTGCAGGAGTTATGGCTCTATCAGAGTCTTTTTTAAAGCCTCTTGTAGCTGACAATCAGAAGGCCTCTTTGACCAGTCTTTCTCCATAGCTCTGCCTGTTCAGGCACTTAGAGGGAGTCTTACCCAGGATCCTTGTCTGTTGTTTGGTGTTTGAGGCACATAGAGGGGCCCCCTGGCTGGGGTCCTACTCTGTAGATTGGTGTGTCAGGCACTTAAAGAGCACCCTGGGTGGGGTCCTACTCTGTAGTTCAGTGCATCAGGCATTTAATGGGCCAGCTTCTCTATTGTTCAGCTGCCAATGTTGGCCTGTGGTGGGAGAGAGGCTATGATGATGGCTCCACCCCCTATGCGTGACTCAGCAGTATTGCCTTGCTTTCATGGCTCCCTGGCTTTCCTCCACAGACATTTCCCACCATGATCTCCTCCCTCACATCCCCTCCATCCATCTCTCCTCAATCAATAGCAGCCCTCACCCTGGGATTGCTCCACATTGCCTAAACTCCAGCTCCCAGCTGCTGTGCCTTCTAGTGAACCTGTATCCCTGTCTGGGGTATGTATGGCTGTGGCAAGGAGTGTATATGATTCTCATTACATTTAGGCTGCCACAGACCAGCTGTTTCACTCTCAGCCTTAAATGTTTCTCCTCTCACTCAGACAATTACCCTGATGTGGGGATCAGACCCCTGCCTCAGTTCCCTACCCACCAAGGGCAGGTCCAGTCCTACCAACACTTCTGTTTTCCCCCCTAGTTCCTTCATCCTACTGAGTTTTGCATGGTTCTATATATTCTCTTTTGCTGGTCAGGTATTCTTGTCAGCTCTAACTCATGTTCTGCATACACTTCTGTGTCTGAAGGTGTATTCCTGATGTATCTGTGGAGAGAAATGTACTCCACATCCACCTACTCCTCTGCCATCTTGTTCTCTGTTTTTTACTATTAATTGTTCAATTGTTGTTCATGTGTGCACTCTTTTCTCATATATTTACTTGAAATCTATTAATTTTTTTTAGTTTTATTTTATTTTTAAACTTTACATAATTGTATGAGTTTTGCCAATTATTTATGATAAAATAGCACATTTCCTTGATTTAAAGATTCAAATATTTCTGACATTGAGATGCATCTTACAATCTACATGGACATGTAATCTAAAAGTTATCTTGATGTTGATGGTATGTTGTTCAATTGATTGTATCTTATTGTGGAGGTGATAAATAAGATAAATATTTTCTGTTTGGTTTTCCAAAAATATTTCTTAGAGAGGAGTAGTTCTTTTTTTTTTTTTTTAAGATTTTTTGATATGGACCCTTTTAAAAGTCTTTATTGACTTCGTTACAATATTTTTTCTGTTTTCTCTTTGTGTTTTTCACAGCAAGGCATGTGGGATCCTGGTTCCCTGAACAGGGATTGAACCCACACCTCTTGCATTGGAAAACAATGTCTTAACCACTGGATCACCAGGGAAGTCCATAGAGATGAGTACTTTGAATCGATATTCTACAACTTCTAAGTTCTCTATACATTTTCCTGTTTTTCATCTTCTGTCGGCACAACTTTGTTCAGGAAATAATTAAACTTTTCTGAGAATGGGATAAGAATAAGATATGTTTGGTTTTCTAATCTGTAAGAAATATCCATGAATTATCAGTGAATCAATGGCAGATGTTCTTTTGCTACTGGTTTACAAACAAGCTTTAGAAAAGCACCTTCATATCTGACAATGTCATCATATGAGTTGGACTGAAGCATTGAAACAAAACGTCTAAGCAATATCAAGACCATAGAGCTCCCTTTTCACACCTGGCTGTACTTTTCCTCAAATATAGATCTATTTGTGTTATAACTGGCCAAAGGGCTTGTCTCATTAAACTGTATTCATCTGAAAGTATTTTACCAGTGATGAAAAATAAAATGTCATGTCAAAGTTACTTAAAAGGTGATTGGGGGGGAATGAAAGTCATTTCATGAGACAATGTGAAAAATAAAAAAGCTCTTTTTGATCATAATTCATAATTGAAGGTTATTTCAATTTCCAAGGTAGTTATTTTGGCAATTAAATCTACTCAAAAGTTTTATCTCTAAAAAAATTAATTGTATGTTGAAAAGTGAATTGGAATAATGTACTCTATAAAGGTTAAAAGAGGTTATTCCAAGTGTTATTTCAGTAACATTAGATTTGTTATCATATGCAGAAAAGTTTAAAATATTAAAAAAGTATAAACTGCCAAAATGTTTTCTATATGCAAAAAGATATTTTTTAGTTTTAATAGAAATAATTGTTCTGAATGCATATATTTATTAACCCAAGTGCTAAATTAAATTGATTTTTGTAAGAATGATGCCTGTCTATGCTGCTATGTATCATGTTATTTATAAATCCCCCTTGATTTAATGACTAGATTACAAATTTCTGAGGAAATTCCTGAGGGTATTTATATCATTCATATTTTTAAACATCTATATAAACACATATACTGTAGTCCATGGGGTCACAAATAGTTGGACACTACTGAGCTACTAAACCACCACCACATACAACAAACTGCGTATATTTAAATTATATAATTTGATAAGTTATTCCACAACTCACTGATCCCCTATCCACTTTTTTCCAGTATTTTTTTTTCCTTTGCTTCAGTTTGAATTGTTTCTACTTCTCTGTTTTCAAGTTCATTAGTCTTACATTCTGTAGCATCTAATCTGCAGAAAATGCTATGCAGTGTATTTTTCATCTCACACATTGTAGTTTTCTAGAAAACATCTCTAGACATTTAGTTTGGATCATTTTAATATTTTGTATGTCTCCACTTAACAATTTGAACATGTGGAATATTATCACAATTTTTAATACCCTTGTATATTAATTCTAATATCTGTGTTGGTTCTGGTTCTGTGTCAGTTTCAATTGATTGAATTTCATTATGGGTTGCATTTTCATACTTCTTTGTATTCTGGTCATCTTTGATTGGTTGCCATACATTGTGGATTTTACTATATTTAATGTGGACTATTTTTGTATTCCTATAACTGCTTTTGAATTTTGTTCTGCAATGTGATTGTTACTCAGAAATGATTTCACTTTTTCACATCTTGCTTTTAAGAATTGGTTAAGTGGGACCAGAGTAATGTTTACTAAGACCTATTATTCTCCACTACTGAGAAAAGATCTTTCTGAGTTTTCTACCCAGGGCACTTTGATGATTCTTTTCCTAGCCTCATATAACTTCCTTATATGCTGTACTAACCAGTACTTGGTTGAATACTACTTGAGAGGAAGACTCTATGGATTTCTGGAGTTTTTTCCTTGGTACATCTCTCTTTTCTCCAGTACTCTGTCTAGTGAACTCTAGCTTCTTTGGTCTTTCCTGATTCTCAGCTTTATCTCATCATGTCAGGGAGACTTCCAGTTTCCTACTGGGCACCTTCCATGTTCTGTAGCCTGAGAACTCCCTCAAAGCAGTCAATTGGAGGATTGGAGGCAATCATGGGGCTCATCCCTCTAGGGTCACTTTTTTGTTTGCCTGATGTTCAAGATCTTAAAAGCCATTGTTTAAAATACTGATATTTGATGACTCTCTTTTGTTTTTTGTTTTCTTTAGTTTTTGGTTGTTTTCAGTATACACAAACACACATGAACACACATATACATACACATTATAGTATTTCATATATTCATAACATATAATGTTATGAATACACAGAAGAATACACAGAATACACAGAAGAACTGTACATAAAAGATCTTCATGACCAAGATAATCATGATGGTGTGATCACTGACCTAGAGCCAGACATCCTGGAATGTGAAGTCAAGTGGGCCTTAGAAAGCATCACTATGAACAAAGCCAGTGGAGGTGATGGAATTCCAGTTGAGCTATTCCAAATCCTGGAAGATGATGCTCTGAAAGTGCTGCACTCAATATGCCAGCAATTTGGAAAACTCAGCAGTGGCCAAAGGACTGGAAAAGGTCAGTTTTCATTCCAATCCCAAAGAAAGGCAATACCAAAGAATGCTCAAACTACCACACAATTGCACTCATCTCACACGCTAGTAAAGTAATGCTCAAAATTCTCCAAGCCAGGCTTCAGCAATATGTGAAATGTGAACTTCCTGATGTTCAAGCTGGTTTTAGAAAAGGCAGAGGAACCAGAGGTCAAATTGCCAACCTCCGCTGGATCATGGAAAAAGCAAGAGAGTTCCAGAAAAACATCTATTTCTGCTTTATTGACTATGCCAAAACCTTTGACTGTGGATCACAATAAACTGTGGAAAATTCTGAAAGAGATGGGAATACCAGACCACCTGACCTGCCTCTTGAGAAATTTGTATGCTGGTCAGGAGGCAACAGTTAGAACTGGATATGGAACAATAGACTGGTTCCAAATAGGAAAAGGAGTACATCAAGGCTGTATATTGTCACCCTGCTTATTTAACTTCTATGCAGAGTACATCATGAGAAATGCTGGACTGGAAGAAACACAAACTGGAATCAAGATTTCCGGGAGAAATATCAATAACCTCAGATATGCAGATAACACCACCCTTATGGCAGAAAGTGAAGAGCAACTAAAAAGCCTCTTGATGAAAGTGAAAGTGGAGAGTGAAAAAGTTGGCTTCAAGCTCAACATTCAGAAAATGAAGATCATGGCATCTGGTCCCATCACTTTTTGGGAAATGTGGGGAAACAGTGGAAACAGTGTCAGACTTTATTTTGGGGGGCTCCAAAATCACTGCAGATGGTGACTGCAGGATGAAATTAAAAGACGCTTACTCCTTGGAAGGAAAGTTACGACCAACCTAGATAGCATATTCAAAAGCAGAGACATTACTTTGCCAACAAAGGTTCGTCTGTCAAGGCTATGGTTTTTCCTGTGGTCATGTATGGATGTGAGAGTTGGACTGTGAAGAAAGCTGAGCACTGAAGAATTGATGCTTTTGAACTGTGGTGCTGGAGAAGACTCTTGAGAGTCCCTTGGACTGCAAGGAGATCCAACCAGTCCATTCTGAAGGATATCAGTCCTGGGTGTTGTTTGGAAGGACTGATGCTGAAGCTGAAACTCCAGTACTTTGGCCACTTCATGCGAAGAGTTGACTCACTGGAAAAGACTCTGATGCTGGGAGGGATTGGGGGCAGGAGGACAAGGGGACGACAGAGGATGAGATGGCTGGATGGCATCACTGACTCGATGGACCTGAGTCTGAGTGAACTCCGGGGGTTGGTGATGGACAGGGAGTCCTGGCGTGCTGCGATTCATGGGGTCGCAAAGAGTCGGATAGGACAGAGCGACTTAACTTAACTGAACTGAAAGGCGATACATTGTCACTTTGCTTATTTAACTCACATGCAGAGTAAATTATGAGAAACACTGGGCTGGAAGAAGCACAAGCTGTTATCAAGATTGCCGGGAGAAATATCAATAACCTAGATATGCAGATGACACCACCCTTATGGCAGAAAGTGAAGAGGAACTAAAAAGCCTCTTGATGAAAGTAAAAGAGGAGAGTGAAAAAGTTGGCTTAAAGCTCAACATTCAGAAAACGAAGATCATGGCATCTGGTCCCATCACTTCATGGGAAATAGATGGGGAAACAGTGGAAACAGTGTCAGACTTTATTTTGGGGGGCTCCAAAATCACTGCAGAAGGTGACAGCAGCCATGAAATTAGAAGACGCTTACTCCTTGGAAGAAAAGTTATGACCAACCTAGATACCATATTCAAAAGCAGAGACATTACTTTGCCAACTAAGGTCCATCTAGTCAAGGCTATGGTTTTTCCTGTGGTCATGTATGGATGTGAGAGTTGGACTGTGAAGAAAGCTGAGCACTGAAGAATTGATGCTTTTGAACTGTAGTGTTGGAGAAGACTCTTGAGAGTCCCTTGGACTGCAAGGAGATCCAACCCGTCCATTCTAAAGGAGATCAGTCCTGGGATTTCTTTGGAAGGAACGATGCTAAAGCTGAAACTCCAGTACTTTGGCCACCTCATGCGAAGAGTTGACTCATTGGAAAAGACTCTGATGCTGGGAGGGATTGGGGGCAGGAGGAGAAGGGAACAACAGAGGATGAGATGGCTGGATGGCATCACTGACTCGATGGACATGAGTTTGAGTGAACTCCGGGAGTTGCTGATGGACAGGGAGGCCTGACGTGCTGCAGTTCATGGGGTTGCAAAGATTCGGACATGACTGAGCAACTGAACTGAGCTGAACTGATAACATATAATAATGTATATGAATATTTTTATGTTTTATCCAGGTAAATCGCAACAATATGGAACGTTTTGGGAAAAGTGCTATTACAGGCTTTACAATTGTATAAAAAATATTCATGAATTACCTGATCTTGAAATTGTTTGAAAGGTTTGTTTGAATGCTTCAGTATGACTCTATTTGGCAAAATTGCCAGGTATGAAGGTGGTTTACTATATTATATATAAATAATCACTGCTACCTCTCTGTGCCAAATCTCTATCCCAATGTACGCTGTGAAAGGATCAAAATTGATATGCTACTTCTATCAGAAGAACCTTAGTGATTTTGACATTTATTCAGAGTTTCTTTTCTATATTCTCAGTCATCTTTTTGCTCAATTCTCATATCCAAATTTACTGAATACTTTTTACAATAATAGCAAAAGGATTTATTAAGCTTTGCCTATTTTAGGGCATGATTTTATGGGTCATCAATATACTTGCTCTAAGAACATGAGGACTACTGTAATGAAAAAAAAAAACAATGAAAATAAACTAGAAAACATTCTAATCATTAAAAAAAAGGGGCTTTTCATGTAAATTATTTCCTGTGCCACTTACAAATCTATCTTTAGTAAGGTGGTTGGTCTTGAGAATCACTGTTAAAGAATACAAAAAGTATTCTCTCAAGAATGGTTGAATGTGGCTTCTAGGTTTTGATAATAAAAGCAGGACTCTTCATGCATAACAGAATCAGACTTTTCTATTTTATTTTTTTTAAGGCATGCCTTCCTTTGTTATTCTGGACAGGTGTTTCCATAGTGCAATTTAAACTACAAAAAATGGCTCATAATTGCCAACACCTACTTTAACTTTCTGAATCTAATCATAAAACAACCTCCTCTTTCATAGGAGAGACAAAATCTCAGCTGGGTTTTAAATCCTGATTATATTACAAGGTTCCAATTGAAATTTTAGCTATCAACCAAGTGACCTTCAATGACCACAAGCTGAGAAGCTTGGTAACTAATCTAAATAGATCTCTAGGCAAAATCCCCACCCAATATTGGTTTCCAGACTCTTGCGTTATTCACCTTGTGAAAAAACAAAAAACAGCAGAGTATGAAAAGCAAATAGTTATACCAAACTTCAACACTCAATTCTTGAAAGGCCAAAACCAAGCTGTGAAAATATTCCCATAGCCCTACTTCCTGTGTGAGAGTTTAGGAAACTGATAAAATGTTTGCGTTGTCAGCCCACATACAACAGTAATTTGGCCTGCCTTTAAGAAAGTGCTATTTCAAAGAAATACAGATCACTGTAAAATAAAAGAAATCCTACATTCATAGCTACTTGCAGATTGTAATAAAGTCATAATTAATTCTTTTCTGCATATTTCAATTTGAGGCAAGCTAACTATTAATTATTCTGTGTAAAGTTTTCCTCCTTTTCATAACAAAATTCTCCTATAACAGAATTTTATTTTCACTTGCAAGACTTCTTTTTCAACTTCATTATAAAAAAATTCTTGCACAGTGGTGTATAATGCAGCTGTACAAGAAATACCTCATTCCTGTCTTTAAGTGAGGTTGGTAAACACACTGGCTTTTATTTGCTATATCATAAATTTATTGAGGGTGATTCATTTTTTAAAACAAGTTTGTGTTCTCCATAGTGACCTCAAAGCCTACACTTTTAAACATTTTTTGGATGAATGCAGGACTTCACTAATATGATGAATGGAAGATTTTATTTTCTCTATGAGTATGGTGATTATTCCCCTGAGGGTTTTTTGCCCTTTTTTTTTAAACCGATTTATAACTTTATATGTCTATAATATTTTGCCAAAGGCATATGATTAAACAACAATTATACATTTAACAAGGTGTCTATCCTATATTGAATTCAATAATATTTTATAAAACAAAACATAAAATTCCTCAAAAAATCTGTGTCAGATAAATCAATAGATTTGTAAGCTTTTTTGGGGGGGACACACTGAACAACTTTCTCAAACAGATTTTAACAGACAAAAAAAGTTCTGTACAATAATATTATAAGAATATATTGGAAGAAAGAAAGAAAAAAGGAAGAAGAAAACACGACAACCACAAAGCCTAACTCAGTGGGTACAACTGTGCATAAAAACTCACTGCATGATTTTGGCAGCCAAAACAAAAAAAAAAAAAAAAGGAAAGAAAAAGGAAACACAGTGGATTACATAACTCACCAATAGAAAAGAAGAAAATTTACTACTTTTTCAAAGAAGGCACATTTTTTCCTTGGTACTAAACTCAGAGCAAGTTCTCATGTGGGTCTTAGGTAGGGAACATTGAGTAATTTAATGGACAATGTCCTTATTCCAATTCCACCCGCAAATGCAGAAATGGGCCTCATGTGGCTCTTTCTTGCAAAGGTCTTCAGCAAAAGTCGAAGACATAATAGAACATCAGGGAAGAGAACAGTTTTGAGAAGGATCCATGGAATGACATGTCAGCTTGTGTTCAATGTAGATCCAAAGGTAGAACTTAGATGCTGGAGGCAGTAAAATGCTGAAACTGGTTCTTGATTGATACTTCCTTTTGCTTAGGAGCTGGAGAGCAGAAAATCTTTAAAGAAACCCACACGTGAGGGTTTGGTTGAGATTTTTATGTTTATGCTTAAGAATAGACTAGTAAGGTTTAGAATTCACATGAACAGGTGAGAAGCCAATCCATAATTTTAAAATTCAGGCCCCTAACTAGTGTCGTTGTCTGCATCCCTTGGCTCCACCAGACAGTGAAATGAGGGGGTGCTGTTCAACATGGCTGGGCTTATCTACCTTTTTCATCAAGCCACTTATAATGGCAGGATCAAGTTAACATGTTTCAACTAGGATTTGGGATTAATCTCCCAAGATTTATACCCAAAATTCTTGTTGCTGTTCAGTTGCTAAGTCGTGTTTAACTTTGCACCCTCATGAACTGCAGCACTCCAGGCTTCCCTGTCCTTCACCATCTCCCAGAGTTTGCTCAAACTCATGTCCATTGAGTCGGTGATGCTATCTAACCATCTCGTCCCCTTCTCCTACTCCATTCAATCTTTCCCATCATCAGGATCTTTTTCAACAAATCAGCTCTTCAGATCAGATGGCCAAAGTTTTGGAGTTCAGCTTCAACATCAGTTCTTCCAATAAATATTCAGGGCTGGTTTTCTTTAGGATTGACTAACTTGATCTCCTTGCTCTCCAAGTTCTCAAGAGTCTTCTCTAGCACCACAGTTTGAAAACATCAATTCTTTGGTGCTCAGCCTTCTTTATGGTCCAACTCTCACATATGCACATGATACTGGAAAAATAATACTTGTGACAATACGGACTTTGTCAGCAAAGTGATGTCTCTGTTTTTTAATATGCTGTCTAGATTTGTTATAGCTTTTCTTCCAAGCAGCAAGCATCTTTTAATTTCATGACTTCAGTCACCCAAGAAAATAAAATCTGCCACTATTTCCATTTTTTCCCCATCTATTTGGCAAGAAATGATGGAACTAGATACCATGACCTTAGTGTTTTGAATGTTGAGTTTTAAGCCAGCTTTTTCACTCTCCTCTTTTACCTTCAAGATGCTCTTTAGCTTTTCTTTGCTTTCTGCCTTAGGATGGTATCATCTGCATATCTGATGCTGTTATTTCTCCCTGCCATCTTGATTCCCACTTGTGGTTCATCCAACATGTACTCTGCATATAAGTTAATTAAATAGGGTGACAATATACGGCCTTGATGTACTCCTTTCCCAATTTTGAACCAGTCTGTTGTTTATGTCTGTTCTAACTGTTGCTTCTTTACCTACATACAGGCTTCTCAGGAGGCAGGTAAGGTGGTCCTGTATTCCCATATCTTTAAGAATTGTTCAGTTTGTTGTAATCCACGCATCAAAGGCTTTAATATAGTCAATTAAGCAGAAGTAGATGTATTTCTGGAAGTCTCTTGCTTTCTCTGTGATCCAATAGATGTTGGCAATTTGATCTCTGGTTCCTCTGCCTTTTTAAAATCCAGCTTGTACATCTGGAAGCTTTCGGTTCATGTACTGTTGAAGCCTAGCCTGAAGGATTTTGAGCGTTACATTGCTAGCACGTGAAATGAGCACAACTGTATGGTAATTTGAACATTCTTTGGCATTGCCTTTCTTTGGGATTGGAATGAAAACTGACCTTTCCCAGTTCTGTGGCCACTGCTGAGTTTTCCAAATTTGCTGGCATATTGAGTGCAGCACTTTCACAGCATCATCTTTTAGGATTTGAAATAGCTCAAGCTAGAATTCCATCACCTCCACTAGGTTTTTTCACAGTAATGCTTCCTAAGGCCCACTTGACTTCACATGCCAGGATGTCTGACTAGGTGATTGATCACACCATCGTGGTTATCTGGGTCATTGAGGTCTTTTTTGTATAGTTCTTCTGTGTGTCCATCTCTTTAATATCCCACTTGAGATTTCAAAATGCACATACATTGTTATTACATAAAATATTTTTAAAATTTAAGTTACAAATAAAATCAGTAAGATATGACACCATAAAACTCCTAGAAGAGAACATAGGCAAAACAGTCTCTGACATAAATTATACCTATGTTTTCTTAGGTCAGTCTCCCAAGGCAATAGAAACAAAAGCAAAAATAAACAAATGGAATATAATCAAACTTACAAGCTTCTGTACAGCAAAGGAAACCATAAAGAAAATGAGAAGACAACCTACTGACAGAAAAAATATATTTGCAAAGGCTGAAAGAGACAAGGGCTTAAAATAATGACAACATTAAATTGGATAAGGATGTATAACAATAGGACTCTTATTCACTGCTGATGGAAACGTAAAATTGTACAGACATTTTGGAATATGGTTTGGAATTTACTTGAAAAAATAAACATACTATTACCATGCAATCCAGCAACTGAGCTCCTTGGTATTTACTTCAAAGGAGGTGAAAACTTATTTCCACCAAAAAAGTTGTATTGAGATGTTTACAGCAGATTTACTCATAATAGTCAAAACTTGGAAGCAACCAAGATGGCCTTCAGTAAGTGGATGGATAAATGAACTGTAGTGAATCCAAACAAAGGAATATTATTCAGCACCAAAAATAAATCTGTTGTCAAGCCATAGAAAGATATGGAGGGAACTTAAATGCATATTACTAAGTAAAAGAAGCCAATCTGAAAAGTCTAATTACAGTATGATTGCAACTATATGATATTCTATATAAGCCAAAATTATGGAAACAATAAAGAGATCATTGGTTACCAAGGGTCAGGGGAGGTAAGGATGAATAATCAGGACACAGATGATTAGGACTCTGAAACTACTCTGTATGATACTTCAATGGAATATACAAGCCAGTATACATCTATCCAAACTCCTAGAATGTGTAACACCAAGGGTGAAGCCTAATATAAGCCATGAGTAGACTTCCGGTGATAATGATGTGTTTCACCGTGGCTTCATTAGTCGTAACAAAATACTCCTCTGGTGGGGGATGTTAGTAACAGGGGAGGCTATGCACGTATGCGGGCTTCCCAGGGAATACTAGTGGTAAAAAACCTGCTTGCCAGTGCAGGAGATGTAAGAGACACAGGTTCAATCCCTGGGTTGAGAAGATCTCCTGGAGGAGGGCATGGTAACCCACTTCTGTATTCTGGACTGGAGAATCGCATGGACAGAGGAGCCTGGTGGGCTACAGTCCATAGGGTCACAAAGAGTGGGAAAGGGCTGAAGCAACTTACCACGCATGCATGCATGTATATGTGGAGGAAGCAGGTATATGGGAGCCTTCTGTACCTTATCCTCAAATTTGCTGTGAACTTAAAACTTCTCTAAAAAATAGAAGTCTATTTTAAAAATGCTTTAAATAAACTCTAAGAAGATGAGCCTTGCTTATTGAATAGCTTTGAGTGCTGCTTGGTCCATTTCTCCAAAGGTCAGCCTAATCCAGTTTGAGAAGCACAGCCAGAGACAGTCAGGGTGTTTGCGACCTGAAAAATTATCAATGCATGCTACTGTATACCTTTACAACCCTAAGTGAACCTAGTTCATCTTCCTGTGGAATGCTGAATTCTGAGCAGCATGGTCTCCTAGTGGGTTTACTGGAAATACCAGTAAAGGATAACTTAAACAATTGACCTGCTGTGAAAACTCAAATGATTCCCACAGTTTAAACGTCCATCAAGGAAAATAGCTTCACTTAAAATTTTGTTGTTGTTGTTGTTCAGACACAATACTGAATCCCTCTTTCCTGCTAATAGGTCAATTGCTCAGACTTTGTTTTTTTTGGAGTCAAAATAACATAAAACTTGTACTGTGAATTTCATCATTCAAAACTAGTAAAACAATAACACACACAATTCGTGGTATCTGTAGGCTTTCTACAAGTTAACTCATTTAATCCTGATAGTCGCCTATGAGGTGAATACTACTATTATGACCACTTTACAAAAGAAGGGTTTGGGACACAGAAAACATAAGTAACTTTGCCAGTGGTCACACAGCTGGTCAGTGGATGAGCAGGTATTTGAACCAGTCAGCTTGACTTCAGAGTTGTTCTTTTAACAACTGTGCTAAGCTGACTTGAGATTGTTCTATTTCAAATCTTTCTATAAATTTGAGTTACTTCAAGTCTATATGTGGCCTAGAATTATCCTTGGAAGTATATCTGGGCCAAAGTTGTCTCAGGTACAGACTATAGAGAAGTTGGTTCTTTAATTCTGTTTCCATTCTACTGTGTGTACTCAGTCACTTGTCTGACTCTGTGACCCCATGGACTGCTGCCCACCAAGCTCCTCTGTCCATGGGATTTCCCAGGCAAGAATACTGGAGTGGGTTGCCATTTCCTCCTCCAGGAGATTTTCCTGACTCAGGGTCAAACCCACATCTCTTGCACTGCAGGCAAATTCTTTACCTCTGAGCCACTGGGGTTGACATTCTGCTGTACTCTCTTCAACTCAGTGACATTCTTGGAGTTTCTGGATTTCTTCTCCACATCAAATTTAATGCAGGCATATTCTATTATGCCCTTTAAACACACCCCATATTTCTATTATACTTTTTCTGCTTGAACTCCCATTTTTAACTTGTTTAATTACTCAGTCATTTTCAGTACTTATTCTGAGAAGAAGTCTTTGGTCAGCCCCTTTTTCACTTCAGAAAATACTTCCGTTTCTAGTCAGCCTTGTGTTTGTTGCCCTGATCTGTTTGGTCAGCAGTGGCTGAGTGAACTGGTATCTAGTGACTGGAAAACACGACCATTCAAGGAGCAGCAATGCCAGTGAGGGTGTTCTCTTTTGAAGGATGTGTGCATGTGAAAGGCTTTCTCAGACTTGGCCTATCTGTGCAAGTTGGAAGGAGATATTTTGTTGTTCTTCTGCACTTTTGTGAAGAACTGAGGTCATTGTCCTTTCTTTATGAAATGAGTAAATCTTGGCAGGCTAGTATTAATTTGTATGTACTACAAAAGTTCGAAGCATCACTATGAACAAAGCTAGTGGAGGTGATGGAATTCCAGTTGAGCTATTTCAAATCCTAAAAGATGATGCTATTAAAGTGCTGCACACAATATGCCAGCAAATTTGGAAAACTCAGCAGTGATCACAGGACTGGAAAAAGGCCAGTTTTCATTTCAATCCCAAAGAAAGGCAATGCCAAAGAATGCTCAAACTACCACACAATTGCATTCATTTCATATGCTAGCAAAGTATTCTCAAAATGTAGCTCAAAATTCTCCAGGTGAGGCTTCAACGGTGCATGAACCGAGAACTTTCAGATGTTCAAGCTGGATTTAGAAAAGGCAGAGGAACCAGAGATCAAATTGCCAACATCCGTTAGGTCATAGAAAAAGCGAGAGTTCCAAAAAAACATCTATTTCTGCTTTATTGATTATGCCAAAGCCTTTGACTGTGTGGATCACAACAAACTGTGGAAAATTCTTAAAGAAATGGGAATACCAGACCACTTTACCTGCCTCCCAAGAGATCTGTATGCAGGTCAAGAAGCAACAGTTGGAACTGGACATGGAGCAATGGACTGGTTCCAAATTGGGAAAGGAGTACGTCAAGGCTGTATATTATCACCCTGTTTGTTTATATTCTATGCAGAGTACATCATGCAACATGTCAGGCTGGATGAAACACAAGCTGGAATCAAGATTGCCAGGAGAGATATCAATAACCTCAGATATGCAGATGACACCACCCTTATGGCAGAAAGTGAAGAGGAATTGAAGAGCCTCTTGATGAAAGTGAAAGAGGAGAGTGAAAAAGCTGGTTAAAACTCAACATTTGAAAAACTAAGATCATGGCATCTGGTCACATCCCTTCATGGCAAAGAGATAGGGGAAAAATAGAAACCATGACAGACTTTATTTTTGGGGCTCCAAAATCACTGCAGATGGTGACTGCAGCCATGAAGTTAAAAGACAGTTGCTCCTTGGAAGAAAAGCTATGACCAACCTAGACAGCATATTAAGGCACAGACATTACTTTGCTGACAAAGGTCCATCAAGTCAAAGTTATGGTTTTTCCAGTTGTCATGTATGGATGTGAGAGTTGGACCATAAAGAAAGCTGAGGGCTGAAGAATTGGTGCTTTTGAATTTTGGTTTGGAGAAGACTCTTGAGAATCCTTTGGACTGCAAAGAGATCAAACCAGTCCATCCTAAAGGAAATCAGTCCTGAATGTTCTTTGGAAGGACTGATGCTGAAGCTGAAGCTCCAATACTTTGGCCACCTGATGCAAAGAACTGACTCACTAGAAAAGACCCTGATGCTGGGAAAGACTAAAGGCAGGAAGAGAAAGGGATGACAGAGGATGAGATGGTTGGATGGCATCACTGACTTGACAGACACGAGTTTGAACAAGCTCTGGGAGTTGGTGATGAACAGGGAAGCCTGACATGCTACAGTCCATGGGGTCACAAAGAGTCAGACAGGGCTGAGTGACTGAACTGAACTGATAAATACATGACGTGTTTTTGATGGGCATCGTGGCTTTTTCCAGGCCCCCTGAGTTCCTAATCAGCTTACAAATGACCTCTGAATTGCAGTGAATGAACACTTGGAAACGTTTTTAAATGTTGGACATCTAGCATTAGTCAATGCTAGCTTTTACCTTGGCTTGCTCCTTGTATTCTCAGTTAATCTAAAAAAGAAAAAAAATAAAAAATAAAACAAAAACAAAGCAATACTTTTCTTGTTGTTGTATAAACTTTCCCCCTTACCGTGTAACTACAATTTTGTGTTCCTGCTTGCTGGTCATATGATGTGTTCAGGAGGATCCACCCTATACTATTATCTCAGACTGTCTTTGTTTGTGTTCAAGGTCACGCCATCACTGTCACCTCGTTCCTGTCCCCCTTCTCCAGCCTCATCACTGCTTTCAAATGCACACTGTCTGCTATGGTTTGCTTTAACTGTTTTATATCCATTTAGATATACGCTCACTCTGTATAGAAACAATATTGAATTTGTGGACAGACAAATCATAAGCATAAGATGAGTGGTTTTGTCTAAACCTATTAGAAAAAAACGCTGTGCTTTGGAAGCAAAGACTTTTTCACAGTTGTTTTGTGCTTGTTTGTGTAATGGCATTTTAGTTTCAAGCAATGGAAAAAAATAAAATTAAAGGTGCATGCTTAAATATAAAACTGTTTTCTTCAGGGAATGATATTCTTTACCAAAACCTCACATTAAGAGGAATATCTTTTATTAAAAAAAGAAAAAAATAAGTCTAGTTGATAAAAGTCCTTGAAACTACAGAGTTGAGAAGCAAATGCAGCTTATTTAACGAGAAGACCAACATACAAACTGGTATCAAATTTCCAGCAAGAGCAATGCTTATCTTCCTAATATATTGGGTATAAAATCCTGTATGGGAATATTACTGTATTTCTTTAAAGAAAGAGACTTCTTTGCAAATCTTCTTTAAAAGTGTTCTTTGTCTTGACATTTCAGGCTATTTTTATTATCTTAAACCTTTTAAGTTCTGTTATTTTGAAACAGCAAACTGTAAAAACAATAACCAGAAAGAAATTGTGTCATAGTCACTTGTTAAGTTGATCACCTTGTATTACCGCCTTGCTGGAACATTTAAAATCTGCTTTTATAATCTCAAGATTTCAAAGGTTTCAAATGTTTCACAATGAATCCTTGATATGTATCTACATATACACATGGCATTTGTATGACTATTTGTATAATTACATATTAATTATTATAACTAAAACGTACATCATTCCTCTTTTTTGTGGTGCTGAATATTTTTTGTTTTACCTGCATGTTTTTACTTTAGTACTTGCTAACTTGTATAGCTAAGTCAATATTCGCCAAAATATTGCAACTTCAAGGATATTACTGACATTATATAGTCAAGGCAAAATTATATTTAAAGTTAAAGCCATTTTGGAAGTTCTGGAATATAAAATATACTTTAACAGTGAATTAAAAATTAAAAGTCTAAAAAAATACATCACTTTTGAAACGAGATGCTGTAAATGTAATCACACACATCACGGCACTAGCTTGTAATAGGGTGACCTCGTTTTAATTATCTTCAGAATATGAATTAAGCCATCATAGATGATCTTTTAAAGAGTGGGTCTGGGAAAGACAGAAAACATTTTATAGCCTTGGAGTAAAGGGATGTGGTCATTTGGAAACGCATCATTAAAGACTTAATCCCAATCACAATATGGGAAGGCAATTCTAAAGACATTTTCCAGAAGACATACAGAAGATGTGAGGTCAGGAAGGAGGAAAGAGGTTTAAAGCAAAGCACATCTGGGATTGTTAAGAACAATCAAAAGCCATAACATAAAGAAGACAAAAGGGGAAATATGCTTCAGTTGGCCCCGCAGCCATCTGGCTCAACAGACTTTAAATATTGAGCAAGCGTTGTTTCAAAGACTTCTTTTTTTCTCTCTCTGACCTCAGCTACCAGAAAACTACAGTCTATACAAAATCAGCCTTTTTTGTGGAATCCCCGTTAATTCAGAGGTGGTATATATTAGAAAAATTTCCAATTTATGTTAGTCTTAACTTTCTACTTAGTGGATTCTTAATGCCCAAGACAATTTATGATTCACTAAAATTACACGTAGATTGCCATCCTCTTAATCTATTTAATTAAGACAATTACATTTTTTTCCAAAAAAAAAAAAAAAAAAACCCAATCAGTAATCATTTGAACTCCTGAGTGAACGGTGAAAGAAAATACACTCCTGATGGTTGTTATTAATATTCAGGATGAAAACTAAAATGTATTCTTTTTAAAAATTTTTAATCTGTGAAGAAAAAGGTCCATTTTCCTTTGGAGGAAAAACCCCATTTCTTATTTTAGTAAAAATAGTGTGAACTAAAAACATATGTGAATACCTTCTAAAAATAATAATTTCATTTTATTACAGTTTTAGACTTACAGAATAATTAAACAGATAGTATAAGGACTTCTATATACCCCTCTCACCGCTCACAATTTTCCCTGTTATTAACACCTTACATTAGTGTAGTGTATTTGTTACAGTTAAGTGAATATCGATACATTATTCTGAACTATAGCCCATCCTTTGTATTAAGGTTCACACTTTGTGTTGTAGAGTTTCAGTGTTTTGTTTTGTTTTTAATTTGCTGTGCTGCACAGCCTGTGGGATCTCAGTTCCCTGATCAGGGATTGATCCCCAGCCACTAGCAGTGAAAGCACCAAGCCCTAACCACTAGACCACCAGAGAGCTCCCAAGTTCCATGCTTTTGACAAATGCAAAATGGCATTATTCATTATAGTTTCATACAGAATAATTTCACCATCCAAAAGATTCCCTGTGCTCCACCTATTCATTCCTTCCCTTCTTTCAAACACCTGGCAACCACTTACTTTCTTACTGTCTCTATAGTTTTACCTTTTCTAGAATGTAGTTGGAATCATACAGCATGTAAACTTTTCAGACTGACTTCTTTAACTGAGCAATGTGCATGTCTTCTCAATGTCTTTTCCTGGCTTAACAACTCATTTCCATTTATCACTGAAATGATTTTTCACATATGCAAAATTTTCATAACCAAATATAGGACTGAAAAGTAAGAACACTTAAAAATGTATTTGGATATTAAATTAAAATTAGATATTAAAAATTGTTTATTTCAGATGCAGAAATAATTTTCGACAATCACTCAATTTGTTTATTCTGCAAAATGTATTAGCCTCATTTACGTTTTTCAGTACCATGAAATTGTCTCTAAGTTACACCAGTTCCTTTCTTGGACCATCTGTTCAATAGGCTCATATACCCATTAACCAGAAGAGTTGTCCAATAATCAATGTTCCGTGTATCCCCAGTGCCATGAGAATTGGTCCTCCTCTCCCTGTCATTCCAAATCACTTCCTTCTCTTTCCTGCACAACCCTAACTTAGATATTAATAACTTCTCAGATTTTTTTTTTGGTGGGGACCGAATAACCATGAGATGATGGAACATTTCTCTGTGGTTGTTTTTCAGAGTCTCATCTCATTGGTGCATGATAATTAATTGTTTTCAAAATTCTCCACAAACATAAATTTCTATTGGAATGAAAATCCAGGAAACAAACAAAAAGAATTAGAATAATGGTTTAAAAATTTTCATTGGCTCTGATGCCTCTTATTTATATCTTTTCTAATACGGACTTAAACCATGACTACTCAAATGAGCATTTTGACCTGGAGTAAAAACAAGTTTTAAAAATAATCTATTTTTTCATGTGCTTACAATCTGAACCATATGACAGTAGTAGTTTTTGTTTTCTTTAATAAGAACCAGGCCATTGTGCAAGTGTTTCTTGAACATATGTTTGCAAAGGCCATTGGAATGATCTAGGCAAGGCTGCTTTACCCCATAAAAGACTGGGATAAATTTAGTATGCTAGAAAATATAATTGAATAGTATAATTAAAACTTCATCTTTCTGCTAAATAATTTGCCTAAACAGAAAGACTTGTAAAATGGCTTAGATCCAGTATTTTTTGTCTGCTTCCCTTTTCTAGGAACCCTATTGATTGCAGTTTTAAAAATATAAAGCTATTTAAACAAAATCAATTAAAATAATATTAAGGTCAAGCATATATTTATAAAAATCAAATGATCTGTTAATTAAAAAGCGCAACCCATTAGTAACATTTGAAGCTTAGAGTTTCCATGGCAACTGTTTAAAAAATTTAACAGCACACATTTTATTTACTTTGCAAAAGAGCTGCATCCAGTAAAACAGGCTGATGACCTAATACAGGGTGGATTTATAGTCGTATGTTTGAGCTAGTAAATTAAGAAAGATGTCACTAAGATTGGCAGGGAAAATACAGATTTGAAGTCACAACATATTCATGTAACAGTCATGGTTATTACACTGGGGAAATGTACATAATACTAAATAATCTACTTATATCTGCTTTTATAAGTTTGTAAATTTCCACATTGCTGCATATGCAAACATCTGTTATTTTTACAAATATAAAATCACCTCCACAATATTACAGCTGTTCCATTTCTTTGTGTTGATTGTTGGGGTGCTGCATTCTCATCCTTATCTTTCACATTCTTTTTAACAACATAGTCTCCCTGGCCACCACCAAGGCTTTTTCAAGTCTTTCTCATCCACTGCCCCCCCACCCCATTATTGATTCCTGTGTATGCTTTATAAGTAATGAAATGTTAATAATAATTTCATCTGCTTATTTATCTTTTTTTCTTTACTTCAATTATGCTGGATGTTAAACTCCTACTCTAGACAACTGCGAACTCTGCTTGTATTCAGATTTTATCTGACCATAATTCACAATGATCAAGTGCACAAATCATTCAACATATGTATGTCTATAGCATATATTCTAAATATTGTTCATTTCATAGCAATAAAAGTGAATATCAACAAATCAATGATGCTTTTATTGTGGAAAAATCATCAATATAAAGATATATAATTTGCTTGATAGTCTGGGCTCTCAGGAGGCATATGAGTTATGGGGGAGATGTTATGAATATAAATGAAATCGTAGCAAACACCATGAGGCTATGAATAATCAGTACTTAGAAAATGGTACCGACCAAAGAGACAGAGAAGGGCAAAATAGAGAGAGACTGTTTCGCATTTGATGATCAGGGAAAGTCTTGACAAAGGAGATAGGATTTGGTCATAAAAGATGGGTGAGATTTAAATGGCAGGTAGGAAAGAGGAAAAGTGCTTCCCAGCAATTAGAACAGAGTGAACTAAGGCAGAGTAGAGTGTGATGTTCAATGTGCACTGGAGACAGAATTAGAAAGTTCATGTAAAGCTCTAGTGCGAGGTATGGTTGCAGAGACAGACTAAGGTCATATTTTGGCATATTCTCTATTTCAGGCTAAATAATCTTGATTATAGGCACCAGACAATCATTTTGCGGATTCTCAGCAAGAGAATGGATGCTCTTTGGACAAACAGATTGCAGAGTAGTAGACAAGTTACTCTGCAGGGGAAGGCTGGAGGCATGGTGACTAGTTACTGGAACTATGAATGTCAGGAAGAGGAATTGTTGGATAGGAAGTTAGATGGAGATGGTCTAGCAATGATTAGTGTTAGAAATTTTGAATTTGAGGCGAATATCAAGTAGTCAGTTGAAAGGAAATACATATTTGAAAATAATGTTGGGAGAAAGAATGTAGATTTGTGAGGCATTCCAGTTAGGAAAGCTTGACTAAATTCTTCTGCTTCCTTAGAGGCCTAAAATTAAGGCTTTGAAGGGAATGACCAATTAAACAGATGGTGGGTTTGAGGGAGAAAAAATATGAAGAACAAAATTGGAAAGAAGACTGGGGAGTGAATGTGTGGAACTCTACAATCTCTTAGGAAGAAGAATCTTAAAAGGAAATAAAGTAATTGATAGAGAAATAGGTGGACCAGAAGAATGGAGCTAGGGGAAAGAGATTGACTAACCCAGCTAATACTAATATCTACTTCTGAGAGATTGAGTTAGAACATTTGTTTAGTCATGATTTTTCACTACATAGTTCACACATCACTAGGAAATGCTTCATGTAACTGAATCTACTGCTCTTCTGCCAACAAGTATCAACATACCCTGTGAACTGTTGCAGAGTGATTTACAACGTGAATAAGACTTAGAAAACTTGTTTTCCTTATGCTTGCAGAGACGCTCAGTCAAGACATACAGAAGCATAACCACATGGCATGAAAAACTCTCGAGCCAAGTTTTCTTCTCTTTTTTACTTTGTTAATTCCAGAAGTCAGCTATTAATCACAGCGAATACCATAAAACATGATCAGATCTTTTTTAATCCCTAAATCCAAAATGATTAAAAATGTGCTGAGGCAACTTGCTGTCAGCGTATGCCCAGATGTAGATGTTGCTTCCAATAAAAAGGTAAGAAATTTGTTCAGCTCTGCAGAAAAAGATTGCTCTTGGCACACCAGATTGATGCACCTGTGTACACTAGCCCCGGAGGGAAAAGGTAGGAAAAGAAAGTAGATTTGGATTTTGCTATCCTGGAAACCATGCCATATGATTACTGGGATTGGCCCTATTCGTTGGGCCCAGAATAGTAACCACTGTAATAAACAGTCAAACTTTAGAGTGCAATGTACAATACTAACTCAAAGACTGTTGCTTCTTGGAGTAATGTATTCATCCCTTGGGTTAAAGGTAAGGGGAGAAAATTGCTGATGTTAAATTACCATCACCTCACCCTGATGACTTAGAAGACTGGATGAAGGTTGTTACTGGGCATCTCTTCTGCTAAGGTTGCTGAATCCAGATGAGAACTTGGGAGAATTGTTACATAAGAAGTGCAGCCCAGCTGGGAGACTCCTGGATCAGTTTCATTCCTCCTTCTCCTCTGGCTTAGCTGTATAATTCTGAGTAAGTCACTATTTTGCCTTCAACTTTCTCAGGAAAAAAAAGAAAGACATGTCTAATCCACAATAAAACACAGGAAGAGTCTTTTAAGAAGTCTTTTAAGAGTCTTTTAAGGAAGCCCTGTGGGAATGGGCAGTTATAAAAAGTGTTTCTGGATTTAGGGCATGAATACTTATTTCCTCTAGGTTTATTTCTGATTGGTTATTAATAACATAATTCCCTGGTAGCTCAGTTGGTAAAGAATCTGCCTCCAATGCAGGAGACCCGGGTTCCATCTCTGGACCAGGAAGATTCCCTGGAGTATGAAATAGCAACCCACTCCAGTATTCTTGCCTGGAAAATCCCATGGACAGAGGAGCCTGGTGTGCTACAGTCCATGGGGTTGCAAGAATTGGACATGACTTATCAACTAAACCACATATGTGTGCACACACACACACATACACACACACACAAATATATATTTAAATTTGAAAAACATCTTCAACCAGATCTTCACCACTTCTGGAAAAAGAGTGATTCCAAACTTGGAATCATACTGCAACCTGATTGCTCATCTTATTCTTTCTCACCATATTCCCATAGCTTCCTACACGAGCTTTTCCTGATCTTCACTTTTTTGTCTCTTCCCTTCCTCTTTCTCCCTCTCATTCTCTGCTTCCTCTCCTCCTTTCTGCTGTAGAATAGTGGATAGTTTCTATCTTCAAACCAAAGAAATTCTTTATCTGAATCACACACACACTCTTAGGGATAAATTCTGAAGAGCAGAAGTCACTGTGTAATTTTATGAAAGGCAGGTCTGCAAGACTGGCTTGGATGAAGTGAGTATCACACAGGAATTTCCTGAGATTTATTTTGGAGGCTGAAAACTTGTAGAAGAACAAAAACAAGGTTAGATTCAGAAAGTATTCTTTTTTCATTAGCTGGAAGTTGCTAGTAATGCTGCAGATAGAGAATGGGAATGTTAGTTTTGAATATAATAAAGAGTAGAAGATTCAATTCCTGGGTCAGGAAGCTCTGCTGGAGAAGGGATAGGCTACCCACTCCAGTATTCTTGGGTCTCCCTGGTGGCTCAGCTGGTAAAGAATCTGCCTGTAACACGGGAGAGTTGGGTTCAATTCCTGGGTTGGGAAGATCCCCTGGAGAAGGGAAAGGCTACCCACTCCAGTATTCTGGCCTGGAGAATTCCAAGTCCATGGGGTTGCAAAGAATCGGATATGACTGAGCAACTTTCACTCACCACTCATCAAGATTTCCAGATAAAACTGGATTCTGTTTAAATCTGCTAACTATAGTGTGCTCATCAGAACCAATAGAGATCTGAAAACTTTGAAAAAAGTGTGTTAATTCCTAAGTAGTAGGAGCTACATTCATGTTGAAGAATGTACGGTAGAGAGAGTTACAGTTGTGTGATTTATTGAACACTAAACAAATTTGAGTATATGATGATCCCCTATTTTCCAAAGAGAAGATACCAAAAGAACATCTTTGTGTGTGTGTGTGTGTGTGTGTTTATTTTGTTTTACTTTATCTGCCAACTTGAAATACATGTTTTTAAGGGTATAGTTTAAAGAGCTATTTATAAAATTTAACTATGTTATTTGATTACACACAATTTTAAAATCATATGTAAAGTTAAATGATACAGTAATGAACAAACCACTATTTTTCATGCTCTCATTCTGTGAAACATCTATATTAAAACTCCTCACTTGCATGAATACTTATAATGCCTGAATACAGTGAAAATGTTTTCCTTTAGATGTCAGCATCTATTATAACTAGAACCACTTTTTTTAGTTTTCCAAAGTACTTCCCTTCCATCTAAGTTGTTGGAGATACAGTGCTTCCATGATTTGTGGGTAAGGTGATCTCTGGAAATTTTACACCAAGCAGCAGATGTTCATTTGGTAGTTTCATTTTAACAACTTAGCCAATGCTACTTTACTTTTTAAAGTGATACATAAAAGGCATGTTTTTACATCAAAACTTGTGATTATCAGACTAAGGGGTCATTATTAAGCATGCATAAATTTATTTGCTACCTTTTAGAAATTTAATACCATCATTAATTTGAGTAACTTGGGGTTTGTATCTTTCCCAAATAGAATTTTTCCAGAAATATGAGAAATTCTATAAGGTGACTTTCTTGTTTCTGAAGGATTATTTGAAAAAAAGAACTTATTTAATATTTTAGCATATATGGTATTTGTGTTTTATAATGATTGGATCAATTGAGAATAATGTAACAAGGGCAATATTTCTGAAATACCTTCTGAAGGATATATCCTCTTTTTTGGTAGCCAATTTCATTCTCTGTGGGCCTTCAGTTAACATTGCTATAGAGAGGGGGATGTGAATATCCCGGACTGAATAAGAAAGAGCATAAAGAAGCTCCTACCAGCTAGTAAAGGAAATGGAAAGTGGAAAGGTCTTCTGATTCCAGATAAGTTAAAGAAGAAGGTGAGGTATGATAGGAGTAAGACATGGATGCTATCTTGCTCCCACCGTTTGGTTAAAATCCAAAGATAGAACAGCATAGAAAAACTCAGAGAGATTTTAGACAGGCCCAGACATATCCCAGGGGAGATACCAAATCTCTTAGACAAGTTGTCTCTCTGGAACCATGTTCAATGTGACACCAGGAATTAGAATAGAAAAAGTCAAGGGAAGTGGTCTGGAGGAAAGCTTCACAGAGCTCTTGCACTTCAGGTGAGAGTGAGAGACAGAAACTGAGAGTTCTCCATGAAAATAAAGAAGAGCTTTATTTATTAAAGAGAACCCATAGTCAGGATGTGGAGACTAGCACACAGGGACTTCATAACTGAAAGCTCTGATTACACAGACTTTCACAGTAGGTAATCAACATCATGGGGATTCCCAGGTGGCTGAGTAGTAAAGAATCCACGTGCCAAACAGGAGATGCATGTTCAATCCCTGGAGAAAGAACTGGCAAGGAACTCTAGTATTCTTGTCTGGGACAAAGGAGCCTGGCAGACTACAGTCCATGGGGTTGCAAAAGAGTTGGACATAGCAACTAAGCAACAACAATCAAGAAAAACCATGCTCAGAAATCTAGTCAGCACCACCTATAACCTATTCTAATCATTGCCAGGTGCTCAGGAGAAAGGTCCGGAGAAGGCAATGGCAACCCACTCCAGTACTCTTGCCTGGAAAATCCCATGGACAGAGGAGCCTGGTAGGCTACAGTCCATGGGGTCGTGAAGAGGCGGACAGGACTGAGCAAGTTCACTTTCACTTTTCACTTTTATGCACTGGAGAAGGAAATGGCAGCCCACTCTAGTATTCTTGCCTGGAGAATCCCAGGGATGAGAGCCTGGTGGGCTGCTGTCTATGGGGTCGCACAGAGTCGGACACGACTGACATGACTTAGAAGCAGCAGCAGGAGAAAGGTCAGACAATACATTGGAACAGATTGAAGCAAGAACACTTGAACATGAACACATATACCTTCAGCCCCACTCCCTCCACTGCAAATCTTGGGAATTCTATTTCACTTAGATGGGAGCTTGGCAAGGAAGAAAGAAGGATACACCTGTGATAATTAATATCCTTAATAAGATTTAAATCTTGGATGAGTTGAATATTTATTTACCCAACAAAAATCAGTTAACCTAAAGAGACTTCCAAACAGAAACAAAAACAAAGTTACTTGTCATTGACAAGTTTCAATATTTCCCCCACTACCTGTGGGAATGGAATCTTCTGATCAAAATATGATTTATTTTAGAAATAAAGTACATTATTTTGCATTTCTGAACTAAAGAGTTCAAATGCTTCAATCTAGCTTATATATTAAGGTATCAGTCAGGATAGGTTATTTTGAAGTACCAAACAACCCCAAATTACAGTACTTAAAAACAACAAAGGTAGATTTCCCACTCATGGTATAGGCAGAGAGTTGGCAGAGACTGCTGTTTATTGCATTTACTCAGAAAGAAATTGAGACTGATGGAGAGTGGACCAGCTCGACTAAACGGTGACAAGAAGAAAGCGTGCGTAGCAGTCGTGTCTTAAAGAAGTTAAGACGTTTGAAGTGATATGGATTCCTTCTGCTGAAATTTTATTGGCCAAAGAAAGTCACACAATCTTGTCTAACATCAAGGGTGCACAGAAGTGCAATTTTACCATATGTTATTGAGGAGAAACAGAAATATCTGGAAGAGTGCTAAGAGCCATGGTAATTTGTAAACCCTTTGTAACTTTCTGGATTATGGTTTCAACAAGGAGAATCATCTGACCAGGACCAGATGTGAGAAATAGAAAAGATACCAGTGACTAAAATGTTGGCATAATAAATACATTGATTGCAATGTAGCTGTCATTTTCTCACATTTCTTAATATAGTAGCATCCATATTGTTCAGGATTTAGTCAAACCAAGACAGTTTACTCTAGATCAGTGGGTGGGAAACTTTTTGTGTAAGGGGCCAGTTAATAAAGACTTTAAACTTTGTGAGCCATATGGTCTGTGTCACAACTACTTAATTCTGCGGCTGTAGTATGAAAGTAGCTCTTCCTAATACCCGAGGGTGTGGGAGTTGTATGTTCCGATACAGCTTTATTTAAGGACTCTGAAATTTGAATCTTGTATAATTTTCACATGTCACAGAATATTATTTTTCTTCTGATTTTTTTCCCCAATTAGTTAAAAATGCAAAAACAATTTTTAGCTTGCAAACTACAAAAACAGACAGAGGGCTGGACTTGGGGTAATAATGAATCTCCTATAGACAGTTAAGAACATACAGAATCATTGAAAGGAACGGTGGAGCAGTTCTCACCTTAACAACCAGGAACAACTAGTAGCTCCAGAAATGACCTTGCCTTTGCCTTTAGCAGGTAAACCACTATCAGGGATGCAGGAAGCTGAAAAATTATAAATCTGCTGCTAAGAGTGCTGACTTCCCCGGCTGCAGTCCGGGCTCCTCTGCCATGATCCAGAAATATGCTGCTGCTGCAGTAGGAAGTGCTGAGTCAGGACTCCACCCGCCACACGGGGAAGGCTCTGCTATAGTTGCTACCTTGGCCTTGATCTTCGCCAGCAGAATATATGCCCCAAACTTGGCTTTTTCCTACATTTGATTCAGTTCCTAAACATTCCCACAGCATATGATGGGAACTAAATCATATCCTAGCCCCCCAAAAGTCTGAGAAATGGCTTGTAATTTTCCAGCTACTGAATGTTAGCAGTGGTTGGAATGGATGTTGGACACAGCAATGTAAGGTATCAGACAAAGCCTGAAATAATGGAGACAGACTAGGTTAAGATGACTTCGTTGGCATTTCCAGAACCTTCTGTGAGCTCTTAGGAAAATAAAGTCCTCTGTATAACTCCCACGAAACAGCAGGAAAGTAAAAATAACTGTATCCATGCTTCCTTCTTACCAGTGCTATCTTCCCCAAACAATCCTTTATTCCATCTCACAGATCTGGGAACTTCTCACAGTTATACAAAGATATGTGTGTATTCATGTTCATGGTAGTGCTGTTGGAAACAGCAGCAAAAAAGTACTGTCAAGAAAGAGAAGGAAAAAAAATTAGTATAGACGTGCTAGAAAGCAATTAAAAGAAAAGAAATGGTTGTAGATATCAACATGGAAGGGTTCTGAAACATGTTGTAAATGAAGTGAATGAAGGAATAGTTTATGAAGCATGATCCTACTTTTTGAAAGATAGGAATGTTTAAAATGCATTATAATCTTTACTGCTTTGTTCTGATTTCCAGTGTAATCCAAAGATGAAAATATATTTCAGGGAGATATAAAAAAGAGAAAGTGAGAGTTCTCTATAATTCTAATCTGCTGACATAGCTGAGATCCATTTTTTGGTATGTATATTACTTTCTTCTGTACACATACAAAATTTGGATTACATTTGAAAATAAATTTCATTTTAAGATGCACATTTTTATTTTTAGAGCTAATTTGTTGTTTTTGTTGTTTAGGGCTCTACTATGGGGTCTTGGGGGTACTCTGAATTTCATTTTTCTACCAAAAAAGACATGTGGAGCACTGATTTCTTCATAGATATAATTTCTAGGTGCTAATAAAATGACTAATTTATTTCATAAATTTAGGTCCAATGGTTTAATCCTAACACAATTTTAAATCATAAGCCATTTTCAGAGACTTGTTTTCCACAAGTACTGCACAATGCTATTATTTTCAGTGCAAATATGCCATTTAATCAATCTGAGATAAGCAAAGTACTTGCAAACATTAAACAGAGATTGATAATGTATCTCTGAGAAGTACTGCATCCCATTAGGCCCTCCTTTAACATTGTGTAAATCTCACATTGTAGGACTTTTAGACAAAATACTTCATTTTCCTATTGTACAACAAGAAAATTTACTTAAAATAAGTATAAAAGTTATTTCAATCATTCAGTTCAGTTCAGTTTAGTAGCTCAGTCATGTCCGACTCTTTGTGACCCCATGAATCGCAGCACGCCAGGCCTCCCTGTCCATCACCAACTCCCAGAGTTCACTCAAACTCACGTCCATCGAGTCAGTGATGCCATCCAGCCATCTCATCCTCTGTCCTCCCCTTCTCCTCCTGCCCCCAATCCCTCCCAGCATCAGAGTCTTTTCCAATGAGTCAACTCTTCGCATGAGGTGGCCAAAGTACTGGAGTTTCAGCTTTAGCATCATTCCTTCCAAAGAAATCCAAGGGCTGATCTCCTTTAGAATGAATTGGTTGGATCTCCTTGCAGTCCAAGGGACTCTCAAGAGTCTTCTCTAATACCACAGCTCAATAGCAATTAAGTCTAGAACTAATAAGACCCTTAAAATAATTACTTGTAATTGTACCGTGCTTAGTTGTGTCTGAGTCTTTGTGACTCCATGGACTGTAGCCCACCAGACTCCTCCATCCATGGGGATTCTCCAGGCAAGAATACTGGAGTGCATTGCCATGCCCTTCTCTAGTGAATCTTCCCAACCTAGGGATCACACCCAGGCCTTCTGCATTGCAGGCAGATTCTTTACTGACTTAGCCACAGGGATGCCTTACAGTTACACCTCAGTGGTGCTGGTGGTTTAGCCCCAAAGTCATGCCTGACTCTCATGACCCCATGGACTGTAGCCTGCCAGGCTCCTATGTCCATGGGATTCTCCAGGCAAGAATACTGGAGTGGGTTGCCATTTCCTTCTCCAGGACATCTTCCCCACCCAGGGATTGAAACAGGGTCTCCTGCATTACAGATAGATTCTTTACCAACTGAGCTATGAGGGAAGCCCAGAAACCTCACTAATTCTGAGCAAATACAAGAAAAAGGAAATAAAATGGAAAAAGGTTGAACTGTAAAATGCATTTAAGCAGGGGTTTTCAAGTCATTTGGTTTTAGAATTTCTTTATATTCTTAAAAATTATTAGGAAAAATACTGGATGCCTGGTTAGATTTGAATTTCAGATAATAATGCATAATTAATAGTATAAATACATTCCAAATATTACATGGGACATGTGTATATTAACAATTATTCAATGCTAATCTGAAATTCAAATTTACTGTGTGTTCAGCAGTTTTATTCACTATCTCTGGCAACCCTATCCCATTTTGTTTATGTGGGCATTTACAATACCATAAATTAAAATTGAGAAATTTAAAAATATGTATATATCATTCATTCATTTTAAGATATATACCTATTACACAACAAATTTCACAAAATTAACTACATTTTCTTTAAAAAATAATGAGAGGAATTGTTTTACATTTTGGGGGGACCCATTTCTTTAATATGCAGCTATTAGATTCTCATACCTGCTCCTGCACTGGATCTGTTGCAGTGTTTTTCTGGTTAAAGTATGTGAAGAAAATATGGCCTTCATCAGCTATGTAGTTTAGAAAAAGGAAGACTAGTTTAATACCTTTCAGGTAATTGTGGATATCTTCTTTGATCTACACCCAAAATCCACAACTGATATTTTCCTAAAGGTTGGTTACAATTAGGAATCTGAGACCACGGCAGTGAATTTTCATTAGTGTCACATTGGTCTGTCTATCCCTTGAACTGATCGTCTATCCCTGCTTGATTTATGACATCATGGGCACTGGCCATTTAAGAACTAATTGGTTTACTGATTTATGTAGTTCTTTCAAATGATCTCTATACAGTATTTTAAAAATTATGTTTGTTACTAGCACTAACAGTCTCCTCAGAGGAATCCTAAGTGTTGAAAAGGTGTCAAGCTTAGGGTGGTAGATCTACATTTTCCAAAACACTAATTTTTGATGGGAAGTTCAAAGTTTATCAATGGCAACAGATTCTAACAGGCTTCCCCCCCACCCCCTTGAAGTAACATCTTTATTTTATTTTCAAGAAAATCTCTCTTCCAAATGGTCAAGTATTGAATAAACATAGCCAATCATTTTCTGAAGTAGAGACCGTGTTCCATTAAAAAAAGCAGCTAATGTGCATGCTATGTCACTTCAGTTTTGCCTGACTCTGTGGTACTTTATCGACTGTAGCCCACCAGGCTCCTCTCTCCATGGGATTCTCCAGGTAAGAATACTGGAGTAGATTGCCAGGAATGATCTCCAAGGTATCTTCCTGACCCAGGGATTGAACCTGCGTCTCTTATGTCCCCTGTATTGGCAGGCTGGCTTCTTTATCTAAATTAGTGCCACCTGGGAAGCCCCAAAAAGCAGCTAGTTTTGCTTACAATGCTTCCGTGGTGACTCAGCTGGTAAAGAATCCGCCTGCAATGTGGGAGACCTGGGTTCAATCCCTGGGTTGGGAAGACCCCCTGAAGAAGGGAATGGTTACCCACTCCAGTATTCTGGCCTGGAGAATTCCATGGACTGTATGGGGTCACAAAGAGTTGGACACAACTGAGCAACTTTCACAGTTCACACACTTCCGCTTGCAATGCAAACATCATTCTCCTTAAGGAGGACACTATACTTTGGCAGAAGTGCTTTCATGTATACTTCCAATTTGCATCACAATGTTTAAAAATATATGTATTCAAAGATAATGATTTGATTAGTGTTTAATCAGAGAGGTTGTCTTCCCGGGTGGCTCAGATAGTAAAGAAGCTGCTTGCAATGCAGGAGATGTGGGTTCAGTTCCTAGGTCAGAAAGATCCTCTGGAGAAGGGAATGGTTACCCACTCCAGTATTCTTGCCTGGAGAATTCCATAGACAGAGGAGCCTGGTGAGCTATAGTCCACGGCATTGCAAAGAGTTGGACATGAATGAGAGACTAACACTTCACTTTTTCACTTTTTCCCCATGAATGTGCAGCAGTGAAGACTACAGTGATAATCAGTATTGTTTGGTGCCCCTGCCTGGGTTCATGCTAAGGTGCCAGAACCATCGATTTCTCACCATCACTTCAAAAGTCAGCCTGGTGGAAAAGAAAATTGCTTTGCAGTATTATTACAAAAATAATTTTGACTTTGTAAACCCCATGAAAAACCTTGGGAACTTCCTGTTGTGGGTGTGCCAGGCTTTAAGAATTGCTGCTTTAGACACTTTTTTTTTTTTTTTCATTTTTTTCAAGAGTACTTTAAAGAGCCAGTAGGTATAATAATAATATTAATATTTACATCACCAAAAATGCATGCACTAACCCAATGTATTTTCTTAAACATTTTCCATACAGATACCCTTATTTTCTGTAGCTCCAATTTACCATCTCTTTTGGTTGTGGCACCAGCTTCTCATTTGCTCCTCTACTCTTACACACCAATAATTCTGTCCACTGATACTTGTGTCCAAAATGAAACTATGAGTGCAGGGAAAAATCACAACAACTATATGGGGAGGTCTTGGTTCGTTTGGAGTTATACACAGTTTAATATTAGCCACGCCCCGCTGGCATAGCAACATTGCTTCTGCCAACTTGCCAGCATCATGTGTTATCATTTTCTTGCTTAAAAGCTTGTGATGCGGCCTTATTGTCCTGATAAGATGCAAATTCCTTAGCCAAGTGAGTCACTTCCTCACTCCTTGATCTCAAGCTAGCCTTTCTTTTTTAACCTTTCTTGTCATCCCTACACACACACACACACACACACACACACACACACTTAAGCCCTACAACAGATGCTGAAGAATCTGCCTGCAAAGCAGGAGACCTGTGTTCAATCCCTGGGTTGGGAAGAATAGCAGCCCACTCCAGTATTCTGGCATGGAGAATTGCATGCACAGAGGAGTCTGGCAGGCTACAGTCCATGGGGTCTCAAAGAGTTGGGCACGACTGAATGACTAACACACACACAATGTTTCTTCCAAACCGTCATCTCCTTGGAAATTTCTACCCCTAAAACTTTTATTCACAATTCATCTTCTCAAGAAGGCCATCCAGGAATTCCTTATCAAATGTCACCCCCTTCAGCATTTCATTTCCTTCTGTGCTTCATTTTTCATTCTCACTTCTTACATGCAACATATATTATTTATCTTGACTAATTTCTTTCTCATCCACTAGAATACACATACAAAGTATGACGGCAGAGATTTTTGCCTGTGTTGCCCACAATTATATCTTCTGTACCTAGCAGTACTTTCCAAGTATTTCTAGGTGCTCATAAATATTTGTTAGATGAATGAATGATGTCAAATAGCACTGCCTCTAGGTTACCTTCCGCTCAGTACAGCTAATATAATCACACATTTTCCTCATTATTTTCATGCAACATATAATACTACACATTTCATCACTTTGTTTTAGCCTTATTTATTTTAAAAAGTGAAATGTAATATTTCTATCAGAGTATGAGTAGAGTGGAGTTTAAGTGCTCAGTCATATCTGACTCTTAGCGACCCCATGAACTGTAGCCTGCCAGGCTTCTCTGTTCATGGAATTCTCCTGGCATCAACATATATAATTTATTTTGTTCATCCTCAGTTATTGACACAGACTGACACTGTGATTTGGAAACATTTGCTGAATCAAAAACTGAGTGAAGTTACATGTGGCAATTAAAACTAAAAATGTAGAATAATTTGGAGTTTGCATAAAATGGAATGCCTATTATCAGCAGCTATTTAAAATAAGATCTTCCCTTGTGGCTCAGATGGTAAAGAATCCACCTGCAATGTGGGAGACCTGGGTTCGATCCCTGGGTTGGGGAGATCCCCTGGAGAAGGGAAAGGCTACCCACTCCAGTATTCTGGCCTGGACAATTCCATGGACTGTATAGTCCATGGGGTTGCAAAGAGTTGGACATAACTCGTTACCAACAAAGGTCCTTCTGGTCAAAGCTATGGTTTTTCCAATAGTCATGTATGGACGTGAGAGTTGAACTATAAAGAAAGCTGAGTGCCAAAGAATTGATGCTTTTAAACTGTGGTGTTGGAGAAGACTCTTGAGAGTCCCTTGGACTGCAAGGAGATCCAACCAGTCCATCCTAAAGGAAATCAGTCCTGAATATTCATTGGAAGGACTGATGCTGAAGCTGAAACTCCAATACTTTGGCCACCTGATGTGAAGAACCAACCGACTCATTGGTAAAGACCCTGATGCTGGGAAAGATTGAAGGCGGGAGGAGAAAGGGACAACAGAGGATGAGATGGTTGGATGGCATTACTGACGTGATGGACATGAGTTTGAGTAGGCTCTGGGAGTTGGTGATGGACAGGGACGCCTGGTGTGCTGCAGTCCATGGAGTCACAGAGTCGGACACGACTGAGCAACTGAACTGAATTGATTTTAGGTAAAATAATACTATTCAATGGCTTTTACAATATGGTTTAGAACTACTATTTCGACCAAAACAGAATATGTAAATAGTCTTTTCCATGTTCAGACACCATTGATATAAACTGAACTATCACAACCAAAATTTTTCTGGTTTAGCCACCTTCCTCTGGTATTCCCCCTGCTCTCTTACTCCTTCCATGAAAGATATTTTGATCTTGATCAGTTTGTAGTGCTACAAGTAGTTTAATCTCTAAATTATTTATGGGCTAGCTCTTTCTCTTTTAAGGAAAATTCAGAAACCAACCACCTTGAGAAGGAGATGTTTGTCAGAATCTTCCCTTAACCAATGGAATCATATTATACAAAGGCTTTTCCTGAGTATTTAATCAATTTATTAGTCATAATAAAATGCCCATATTCTCTAATGTTATCCACATTATTATTAAAAAATAGAATTGAGAATTTCACCTGACAGATCAAAAAGAGATCCTCATGGTTCAGATATTTGGTTATTTACGGCAAACCTTCCAGAATGCAGGGAATCCATTGCAGGGGTGAGCTTAGGAGTGGGAAGAAACGGTGCAGAAGGAGCAGCTGGACAGGCTATTTGAGGACCCAGTAGCTTCCTGGGTCTGAGAGAGGTCTGGGGAGGTGAAAGGGCAGTAGGAAGAGTTCAGAGACCAGCAGCCTGAGGCCAAAGGTCAGACCCCTGACCTTTCGTTTTAACATGTATCTGTGGGAAAGGGTCTGCAATGAAGATTGAACTAAAGGATTTGTTCTCCACCTTGATCCTCATTATAGAAATGGGAGAAATGATAGTGAATAAGAGGAAAGTGAAACACTAAGTCTTGATTATATAAACTTAATAGTTTTTTATGTAAACCCTGTGTAGTTTGTCAGCCTTTCATATGGCAATAACAATGGGCCTGTTATTAAATGTGTATTAGCCATTAGATTAGAGCTGCTGATGCTTTCAGAGTCTTCTGTTAACAAGCAATGTTATAATCCACCTACAACCTTAAAAATAGATGAGTTGTCACAAAAAGATTCCTGCTTAATTCCCTATACTGGATACAAGTTTGGTGTTTATGAGACATGTTACCAGTGAAAGAGGACATGTATGTTCAAATAGAACTTCTTTATGTTGTTTGCATTTTATAATGTCTGGTAAATATCCCTGGCTGATCTTTCTGATCTTGCTGATTACAGCTTTACTTTCAGAGATTTAAGTCCTCGGAAATACATACATAGGTCTAAGTGACTTCTGAGGCATCTTCTGCAGAGACAAAATATGCCTATAATATGACCTTCGTTATTAACTGCATAATCTGAAATTGAAGATGGGAGACTTCAACTTCCAAATATTTCCCATGCATGCTATAACTTTTACTATCAGAAATGTGTGAAATAAAATGTAAATTCTATAGTCACTACTCATCTTGGCATGGTATGTGATAACGCCACTTAAATTCCATATCAAGGGAATGAACGTAGCCTTTTCATAACTCAAGGATGTTTAAGAAAAAGGAGTTCGTGTTTTCAGAGGCCAGCTTCCAACATTGAACATATTTGGTGGCATAATAATGACTGAGTTCATTGGTCCATCAAGCAGAATCCTTCTGTCTGAAGCAGCTTTTCATTTGCATATTGACAAAAAGGATGTCCTTTCTCTTCTGACCTTTTAACCCTAACCAAGCTAATCCTGCCATTATTCCAAAAAGGGAGTGGGGGTGGTCCTATTGCTTGAACTGTTTTCCAAATTTAACATTAGAGTCTTTGCCATTTTAACAAAATTAAGATTTTTAATACAATGAATTATTAACAATGTAGGATTCCACAAAACATTTAACATGATATGTTTTTCTGTATAAAAGCTATTAAAATCAATTGTCATAAAGTAAAGAAGTACATGAAAATCACTGCCCATCAAATCAATAAACAATGAAATGAAAGGGTTATATATAGAGCTTTGCTGTTTACTATATCAAACGTGCTTCATTTTTTTTTTCCCCAATAGCCCTGCGAGACTACTGAAACCAGATATAAACTGGATGGAAATCTTATTTGTAGCTTGAGAATAAGAGGTAAAAATCTCTCCAATCCATCTCTGACTATCTAACCTTTGGAGCTGATAATCTGAAATAGGATGAAATGTCCCAGAAGAGATATAACTTGAGGTCATCTCGCTTGGAGACCAAAGGTCATTTCCAACAAAGCAATCAAATATCTAATAAAACCAGATCACATCTTTGGCATATAAGCAATCAGAATAAACTAGGTAGAAGTGAGAGAGCTTGGACTCCCTTTATCTGTAGTAAGAGAAACATAGCCACTGAATCTTACTCCTTCTCATCAATGTGAAGTCTGGCAAAGGCTCATTAAGACTCAGTTTGCTAAATAACAAATTTATGCATTGAGATTGCATCATTTTATAAACTGCAAAAAGAAATTGCTTTATTATCTCATTGAAAGGTAAATTTTTACAAAAATACTCTAAACTTCTCTCATTATTTTGATTAATTTGACTTTCTGATTGACTCTACAAAGATCATTTGTATATCTTTCTTTTATAATTATAGAAGAAACTAGAGTCTGTTAATGGATACATTAATCAGTATTTATCAAATAATATGGAAATAGATCAAGCCAGTCAATCCTAAAGGAAATCAGTCCTGAATATTCATTGGAAGGACTGATGCTGAAGCTGAAGCTCCAAAACTTTGGCCACCTGATGTGAAGAACTGACTCATTGGGAAAGATCCTGATGCTGGGGAAGATTGAAGGCAGGAGAAGGGGAGAACAGAGGATGAGATGTTTAGATGGGATCAGTGACTTGATGGTCATGAGTTTGAGAAAGTTCCATAAGTTGGTGGTGGACAGGGAAGCTTGTCATGCTTCAGTTCATGGGGTCACAAAGAGTTGGACACGACTGAGTGACTGAACTGAGGTAAATGAATTTTGATTTATTTAATTCAATACCTTTATATTAGGAACAAATATAAATTTGGTCTTTTTAAAAGTCCTATACTGTTTCTAGGTTTGAATATTTGACAAATGCAAATATGCTGTTTATATATGTGGACTAAAAATTTAGAGACTTGATTTGAAATCTGATAGAAAAATTCAAAGAAAAGCTCTGAATAAAAGATAATTTAAAATATTTATTATGTATATTAGTCACATAAACAAATTCAATATGTAACCCATATTTTCTTTCTTCTTTGCCAGTCACCAAATTTTTAAATCATGTTATATAGACTGCCTTTAAGATAGTAGTAATTATGAACCATCATTTATAAAACAAATAAAAACCTTTAAATTCTACCTTAGCATTCCTATGATATCTTACTTTTGAGTCAAAACCTCACTCAATATTGAATTTCTAGAAAATCTTTAGCAGTAAATTTTGATTAAGCCCCCTACCCCAAATTTTCATAATATTATTTTATATTTATTAATATACTTTATTTGTAATTTCTTATTTCCCTCCCTGAGATAGTTTACATCTTCCCTTTTTATTTTTCTGTATTTCATTGAAACACCTACTTGAGTAAGTCTTTTGGAGCACTTCAGTTATTACTAGATATTTTTTTGAGACCATATTAACAAATTAAATCTAGTAAAGTGAAATTTACTAAATTCCTACCTGAGGATCTTGAACCATGAAATTTCATCTGAAAGACAATAAAATCACATTATAACATTCACATTGCATTATATTGTATTGCATTATAACATTCACAAGTTATTTGACTACTTGTTATCACTTTAAAAGTGATGATTAACTAGTTCAGTTTTATTCTGGAACTACTGGAAAGCAGATGAATGAGGTGACCTTTAAAGTGTTCTTCACTTTTTTCTTGGGAGTTACCACTTTATACAATCATCAAAAGAGAATATTTTTATATAGGCAATTATGCTCATATACCATTGAACCTGCTCCCTGGGAAATGAAATGCAATCATTTTTTCATATAGATATTATGTTTGTTTAAGATATTAGAATTTGAAGCATAATTCAGTGAAATATTATAATTATACTCAAAATACATTCATTATTCTTCTGATAATGGAAGAGTTGGAAGGCTTGTTCTTCTAGCTAAAATTGTGAGAATTCTAATTATACACCTTGTTCATTATGTGCCTCTGTTATTAAACTATGATTGCTGAAGCACTTGTGTTAGAAGCAGGGCACTTTATGATATGAATAGCAATAGGTATTACATGTGTCCTGTCTTTGATTTTGATCCTAATCCCTCTGAGGATGGAGTTGTGTTAGGAACATGTGGATTCAGGATTCAGCATCCTAATGCAGTAAAAACTAAATCAGGTTCATGTGAGATGGAGGTGTTCCAAGAACTTTATGATCAGTTATGTGGAAGTTTGAGTTCTTGGCCCTGATATCCAGGACTCTCAGTAGAACAGAGCAGCAGACAGATTATCTCTCTGTAGAATTCATTGTCAGGAACTGGAACGATATTAGTTGGATAGTGACACCAAGTTCTGATCTTGCACAAAACTGAAGCAATTCTCTCAGCAAGATGTGGTGTTTCTATGAGTCTGTCTTTAAGATTCATTCTGCAGCATCCAGATGAGACTGGATGAAGTACTTAATGTAAAGTGAAAAAAAAAAGTTTTGAAAAAATTTAAACATACACAAAAAGTATAGAATTGCATTGGGCTACTTTGTAGCCCCACAATTATTCTAATGCCTATATGTTTTTGTATATGCAGGTATTTGTAAATTAGAAAGAGATATTTTATGCACATAGTAAGTTTTATGTAGTGTGTTGTATCATTTATGTGCATGCATGTGCTTTAATTTACATAAGTGATATATCTTATTCTAGTTCTTACTTTTTTCTAAAACGTTTTTAAGAAATAGGATGTATTCATCTTGCTGTATGTACATTTGGTTCACTACCTCTGAAGGTTGCATGTTATTCCATTATAGTCACAAAAATTGAAATATCTTTTACATCGTGGTGATTATACAAACAAATCCACAAACAATTCTTCTCTTCTCTCATGGACTTGCAGGAGAACTTTTAGGGTATGCTTCTAGAAGTTTGCTAGGTCACAGTGAGCACATATCCATTTTTGTGAGTATCCTTGTCATTTCACTTAGTGAGTACAGTTCTCCAGAATATTTATGCCTGTTTACATAACTAGAAGCAGTACACGGAGAAGGCAATGGCAGCCCACTCCAGTACTCTTGCCTGGAAAATCCCATGGACAGAGGAGCCTGGTGGGCTGCAGTCCATGGGGTCGCTAGGAGTCGGACACGACTGAGCGACTTCACTTTCACTTTTCACTTTCCTGCATTGGAGAAGGCAATGGCAACCCACTCCACTGTTCTTGCCTGGAGAATCCCAGGGACGGGGAAGCCTGGTGGGCTGCTGTCTATGGGGTCGCATAGTACATAAGGGTTCTAGTTTCCCCACATCCTGATCAGCACTTGGTTTTATCTATGTCCTTACTGCCAATCTGATAATCAAGTACTTTTTCCTTTTTTATTTAGTTTATGTTTCTGTGAATACTAAAATGATCGAGAATTTCTTCAAATACTTGCTTAATACTTAAATACTACTTAAGTTTTTTTTCCTATATATTCTATATACTTTATCCATTTTCTCTAGCATTTCTGGGTTTTTGTTGTTGTCAATTTTTCAATTTTTCAATATTTTTCATAATTTTAGACTAGGCTGTTGTTGAGTTGCTAAGCCATGTCCAGTTTTTTTGCAATCCTATGGACTGTAACCTGCCTGGCTCCTCTGTCCATCAGATTTCCCAGGCAAGAATACTTGAGTGGGTTGCCATTTCCTTCTCCAGGGGATCTTTCTGATCCAGGGATCTGGTAATAATCCTTTAATAATTTAAGGTTCTAAACAGTTTTTTTCTCCCAGTCAATCACTGATAATAACTTTTCTCATCTGTTTCACTGCACAGGGTCCATCAGCTTAGGGTCTTATGGTTTTTGTGGTTTGTGTTTTCTGGCTCTAGTTTAGGAAAGCTTCCTCCATCTAAAGATCACAATCATCATTTCTTAATTTATTATTCCCATCCTGGCTGACCAGGATGTATAATCTTTTATCTCTGTGAAGTTTGTTCTGCTCTGTAAAGTGAACCAGTTTTGCCAAAGCCATCACCAAATAAGCCACCCTTTCCCCACCGCCCCTGGGCTCATGTCTGTGCTCTACTCAGTTCTATTAGTTATTTGTCTGTTCTGAGCCCGCACCTAGTACTCTTATGTCTTTAAAATATAGCCTAACTGTCTGGTGGGAAAATAAATCTCAACTTGCTATTTTTCCACCCCAAATATTAAATTAGCTTCTAATTTCATTTAGAATTAGATATGAATGTAGAATAAGTTTGTTGAATTTCTCCCAAGTTTTGGTAGAGTTTTGATGAGAATTGCACTGGATTTGTAGATTAATTTGGGGAGAACTCACACCTTTAAAGTATTAAGTCATCCCATCCATATGTATGGGCATTCTCTCCATTTATTCATCTTTATTATGTCCTTTTACAGTTTAACTCATTTCCTCTTTAAAGGTGTGTGTATTCTTTTCAATTTAATTCTTAAATGGAGCTTGGTAATGTGGTGAACTGTATTGTCTCTTTTTATATTTTCTCAGCTGGTTATTTCTAGTTTAGAAAAATGTTACTGAATTTTGAAAGCTGTTCCTTCGTCTGACCTCTTACTTAATTTGTCACTTGGTTGTATAGTTTATTGATTCTTTGGGGGTTTTCTGTGTAGTTGATACATCATCTGTTAAGTAATATTTTTCCCTACCCATACTTATATCTCTATTTTTCGTGTGTGACTTAATGTAATGGTTAAAATATCTGTTGTTGTGGGTAACAGTACAGACATGAGCCAATTCCTTCTCTTATTTTTGTCTTTCAGATAATGTATTGAAGATTTTTACCTTATGTTATATTTGCTCTTAGACTTGGTATGATGGTTTCATCAACTTAAAGATGTTCTTTTCTATAATTTTCTATGATTTTCTAAGAATCCATTATCAGTCATAAAGTGAAATTTATCAAATAATCTTTCTACATCTATTGGGACAGTCATGTGAATATATCTTCTTTAATATATTAATACGCTGAGTTACGCTGACATATTTTTCTGATGTTAAAATATCCCTGCCTTCCTAGGATAAACCTTATTTATCATGATATATTTATATTGTTATTATTATTTAACTCTGGATTATATTTAGCTATTAGTTTAACTAGGATTTTGCATCTTGGTTGCAAGAGTTATGGGCTCATATCTTTCTTTTTTATGTATAGTCATTATCTGCTTTTGAAATCAAGGTTACACTAGTCTTTTAAAATTATTTGGTCAATGTTTCCTTCTTTATTTTGTGAAAGGATTTATAATAAAATATGGACTATATGTGCCTTGAAATTTTGATCAGAGTAGAATTCTCTAGGCCAGGGGCTCTTTATTTTAGTGAGGGGAGAGCGGAATTGATTACTATGAAATCTAATTGTTATTAATCTATTCAAGATTATATTATTTTTCTGTCAGTTTTTATATCTTATAATATGCAAAATTTATCTACCATATAATGTTCAAATGTGTTGCTTTATAGTTCCTTATAGCATTTTATTCTATTTTAAATAGCTACTTTTTCTGTAGTTATTTCTCCTTTATCATTCTTATTTTGAGTTATAGCCTTTCCATGTCTTCTCTGTCGTCTTAAGAGGAATTTCACACAAAGAAGCCAACTTCTAGTTTGATTTTACTTTCTATCTCTCTCTCTTTTGGTTTGTTTTGATTTGATAGTTTTCTGTCTTTTTCTTCTTGTTTCATTGGTATAGAATTTTTCTTTTTTATTGCTTTTTCTGTAATTGTTTAGCTAATCATTTACCTAATCTGTTTTTAATCGTTTTTGCTTTATTATTATTTACTTAGTATTACACTTTCCTCTAAGGACTACTTCGATTTTGTTCTGTACCCTTTTTTTTTTTTTTACATTTTCTTTTATGTATTTAAGAAATATCTGATTCCCAACCTGGAGAACCAACACTTCTGTGCTTAGATGAAACAAGAATTCACTCAAGCCAGCTGACCTGGTCGCTTGGAGCCATGTGGTTCTTCTCAGAAAGCCCTGTACCCTGGCACTAGTGATCTAGAAAGCTGACAGATAACCAGGTGTGAGTACTGGCTTGTTCAAAACTCTGCAGTCAGTTGAAGGCTTTGGAGGTGGCTGACGGATCCCCAAAGAACACAAGTCTCCTCCAAGACCTTAAGCCAAGATGCCTGACCAAGCACTTGGGGAGTTTGTTTTAGCTTCAGGTATTTTTAATACATGGTCACTACTTGTTCATTATAGAAATCCTGAAAAACACTTATGAAATAATAATACAAAGGTGTATGGGTATATATCTCACCCGTAAGTCCTTGCTCAGTTAACTACTATCAACAATTGATGTATACCCTTCCAGATTTTTGAGGGTTATTTACATGTTTGTTTCTTTGTTCTTTTTTACATATGATAATAAAACAGATTCTCATGTACTTCCCACTGAGGTACCTTTGAAGTGTCCCTATGCATCATTCGCCTTTTTTTCCCCCATAGAAATAATAACATTGAATTTTGTATTGGTCAATGCCTTGACTAGTTTTACTTTTGAGTTTTGCCACATACACACACACACACACATATATATATTTAGCCTTAATATAAATGAATCACCTTCTGTTCTCCTGTGAGAATCTGCCTTTTGATTTGACAGTTTGACCCAACGAAAAATTTTTTTCTTTCGTTCTGACAGTTCTATTCTATTCTATGAATCCATCTGTCTATCTATCTGCCCTCTGATCTATCACTGTTCTATCTACCTCCCTATCTATCATTCAATCATACCTCTCCATCCTCACCACTGTCAGCCTGGCCCAACCAGCCCCTCTCACCTGCTTCTTGGAAATACCCCTCTAATTGCCCTTGCTACTTCCACAGTTCCTCCTCCACATCCTATCTTAACTCAGAGCCCAACGTGATTCTGTCTAAATGGAGTCAGATAACATTCATTTTCTCCTTAAAACCTGTCAATGGATTTTGGTTTTGGTTAAATAACCAAATTCTCCTTTCATCTTGGGAGAATCTGGAAGTTTCATAAATGTTTATAAATTATCTAACAAATGAAAAGATATATTTTATAGGAACTGCTAGTTTTTTGTCGTCATAATTAGGAAACCAAAAGATTCTGCTAATATCTATCATATCAAACTATAATGATACATGAAATGTAAAAAACAATTAGAAAGGAACTTATTTACAAAATGGAAATAGACTTATAGACATAGAAAACAAGGTTATGGTTACCAAAGGGGAAAGGGTGGGGAGGAATAAACTAGGTGTTTGGAATAAAAAAAATACACACTACTATATATAAATAGGCAACCCATAAGGTCCTACTGTGCAGCACAGGGAACTATTTTCAATATCTTATAGTAACCTGTAATGGAAAAGAATCTGAAAAGAATCACTTTGGTATACATAGTGTATCAACTATACATACCATTGTATACCAACTGTAACTTCAATTAAAAAAGAGCTTAAAAAACTAAAAAGAAAAACTATAATGATCAGAGCACCCATTTTAATCTTGCATTTCCAAGGATATCTTTCTACTCAGTAAAGGTTTCTCTCCTTCGGAACCTCAGTAAGTCTTCCTTGGACTTTTTGGTATCAGAGCTATTAGGTACATCAAAAAAGAGACATGCTTTCTAGGTATGACAGCTAGTGGCCTTTGAAACATGTATGCTCCAGGGAGACCAAAGAGTGTTGATGTATATTCTCATTAAGTGTACCAGTTCAGTTCAGTTCAGTCGCTCAGTCATGTCCGATTCTTTGCAATTCGATGAACTGCAGCATGCCAGGCCTCCTTGTCCATCACCAACTCCCAGAGTTTACCCAGACTCATGTCCATAGAGTCAGTGATGCCATCCAACCATCTCATCTTCTGTTGTCCCCTTTTCCTCCTGCCTTCAATCTTTCCCAGCATCAGGGTCTTTTCAAATGAGTCAGCTCTTCCCATGAGGTGGCCAAAGTACTGGAGTTTCAGCTTCAACATCAGTCCTTCCAATGAACACCCAGGACTGATCTCCTTTAGGATGGACTGGTTGGATCTCCTTGCAGTCCAAGGGACTCTCAAGAGTCTTTTCCAACACCACAGTTCAAAAGCATCAATTCTTCAGTGCTCAGCTTTCTTCACAGTCCAACTCTCACATCCACACATGACCACTGGAAAAACCATAGTCTTGACTACATGGCCCTTTGTGGGCAAAGGCATGTCTCTGCTTTTCAATATGCTATCTAGGTTGGTCATAACTTTCCTTCCAAGGAGTAAGCGTCTTTTAATTTCATGGCTGCAATCACCATCTGCTGATTTTGGAGTCCAAAAAAACTAAGTCTGACACTGTTTCCCCTGTTTCCCCATCTATTTGCCATGAAGTGATGGGACTGGATGCCATGATCTTAGTTTTCTGAACGTTGAGCTTTAACCCAACTTTTTCACTCGCCTCTTTCACTTTCATCAAGAGGCTCTTTAGTTCTTCACTTTCTGCCATAAGGGTGGTGTCATCTACATATCTGAGGTTATTGATATTTCTCCCTGCAGTCTTGATTCCAGCTTGTGCTTCTTCCAGCCCAGCGTTTCTCATGATATACTCTGCATATAAGTTAAATAAGCAAGGTGACAACATACAGCCTTGATGTACTCCTTTTCCTATTTGGAACCAGTCTGTTGTTCCATGTCCAGTTGTAACTGTTGCTTCCTGACCTACATACAGGTTTCTCAAGAGGCAGGTCAGGTGGTCTGGTATTCCCATCTCTTTCAGAATTTTCCACATTTGATTGTGACCAACACAGTCAAAGGCTTTGGCATAGTCAATAAAGCAGAAATAGATGTTTTTCTGGAACTCTTGTGTATAGTTACCTCTTATTTCTGGATTGTACAAATTCAGTATAATTGAGTATAATAATTGATGTCTTCTGTTGATACGATATTATGTCCTTTTTAAAAATAATACCTCTGGTAGTCTCAACCATAAATATATTTAAAAGTAAAATATTTCATTATAATTTTCAGCTAAGTGTAAATGCTGAAAACCCAAGTATTTTAATAAAGGGACAACTTACTTACATCCAGTGTTTTAAAACAACCTGAAAAAGGAGAATGAATTGGTAAAGAAAAAAAAAAAAAGAACAGAATGAAGAAAGTGAACTATTCCTTGCTTCTCCTCATTTTCCACTGTGTGATTTCTGAGTATTTTACTCAATTATTGAAAATTTCTAAATAAGGTATTGCAGCACTCATAAAAGTACAGAAATAAAATATAATCTAAAGTATTATTTATTAAGATGGAAAGCTTCTTCCCAAGAGTAGGAACAAGACAAGCATGTCTGTTCTTGCAAATTTTGTTGAACACTGTACTTCTACTCAATATCTAATTGGATCAGTTAAGAAAGACAAGAAATTAAACATGAAATTAGGCAGATTGGAAAGGAAAAAATAAAACTATATTTGAAGATAACATTGATGATGACATTTTGGATATGTAGAAAATCCAAAAAGTTCACACAAAAATATTATAAATAACAAATGAATTCATAAAGTTGCAGAATACAAAATCAATACATCAACATCAGTTGTATTTCTTTACACTAAAAATGAATGATCTGCAAGTGAAATTAAGATAGCAATTCCATGGTGGTTTAGTTGCTAAGTCATGTCCGACTCTGTGACCTCATGGACTGTAGCCTACCAGGCTTCTTTGTCCATAGAATTTTCAAGCAAGAATACTGGAGTGGGTTGACATTTTCTTCTCCAAGTGATCTTCCTGACCCAGGGATTGAACCTGGGCCTCCTGTACTGCAGGCAGATTCTTTACCAACTGAACTACCAGAGAGGCACAATAGCATAAAAATGAATAAACACAGATGAATAAATTTAAGCAAAGAAGGGCAAAAGCTTACAGAAAACTACAAAGCATAGTTGAAAGCAAGAAAAGATCTAAATGAGTAGAAAAACATCTTATGCTCATGGAGTCAAAGAATATTATTAAGACAGCTATATTCCCCACATTAATCAAAACATTCAACACAATTCCCATCAATATATTAAATGTTTTTTCTTGCAGAACTTGAAAGTTGACCACCAAGGTTCATGTGGAAATTCAAGAGACTCAGAATATTATAAACTTGTTGGAAAAAAAAAGGTTGGAGGGAATCACATCTCCCACTTTCAAAACTTATTACAATGCTAAGTAATCAAAATAGTGTGGTAATGATAGCAAGATAGACATAGAGATCCATGCAATAGAATTGAGATTCCAAAAATAAATCCAGATATCTATAGTCAATTGCTTTCCTACAGTGTCCCAGGACCAGGCAATGGGGAAAAAAATAGGCTTTTCAACATGTGTCCTGTGCCAGCTGGCTATTTACCTGCAAATGAACAAAATTGGACCCCCAGATCACACTAAGAATTAACTCTAAATGGATCAAAGACCTAAATGTAAGACCTAAAATTGTAAAACCCTAAAAAAGTGAATAAAAATAAAATAAAAAAAAAAAAGATATAAAATCTGCATCATCTTGGATTAGTCAATGGGGTCTTAGATATAATACCAAAATCTTGAATAACAACAACAAAAAGAAAACAAACTTTATTACATACTTTTGTTTTAAATGACATTGTTAGGAAAGTGGAAAGACAACTCACAGATCAGGAAAAAATATTTGCAGGTCAAGCAATTGATAAAGGTCTAGTGTTCAAAGTATAAAAAGAATGCTTCCAACTCAGCAGTAAAAGACCAAAAATCCAATCAAAAGTGAGTAAAGAATCCAAATACACAGTTTTAGACAAAAGATATAAAAGAGCCAATAGGCGTATAATAAGGTCAAGGTCATTTCCCGAATCATTCAGTTCACTTCAGTTCAGTCGCTCAGTCGTGTCCGACTCTTGGTGACCCCATGAATCTCAGCACACCAGGCCTCCCTGTCCATCACCAACTCCCGGAGTTCACTCAGACTCATGTCCATCGAGTCAGTGATGCCATCCAGCCACCTCATCCTCTGTCGTCCCCTTCTCCTCCTGCCCCCAATCCCTCCCAGCATCAGAGTCTTTTCCAATGAGTCAACTCTTCGCAAGAGGTGGCCAAAGTACTGGAGTTTCAGCCTTAGCATCATTCCTTCCAAAGAAATCCCAGGGCTGATCTCCTTCAGAATGGACTGGTTGGATCTCCTTGCAGTCCAAGGGACTCTCAAGAGTCTTCTCCAACACCACAGTTCAAAAGTGTCAATTCTTCAGCCCTCAGCTTTCTTCACAGTCCAACTCTCACATCCATACATGACCACTAGAAAAACCATAGCCTTGACTTGATGGACCTTTGTTGGCAAAGTAATGTCTCTGCTTTTCAATATGCTATCTAGGTTGGTCATAATCTTTCTTCCAAGGAGCAAGCATCTTTCAATTTCATGGCTACAGTCACCATCTGCAATGATCTTGGAGCCCAAAAAAATTAAGTCTGACACTGTTTCCACCATTTCCCCATCTATTTCCCATGAAGTAATGGGACCAGATGCCATGATCTTCATTTTCTGAATGTTGAATTTTAAGCCAACTTTTTCACCCTTCTTTCTCTTTCACCTTCATCAAGAGGCTTTTTAGTTCCTCTTCACTTTCTGCCATAAGGGTGGTGTCATCTGTATATCTGAGGTTATTGATATTTCTCCCTGCAGTTTTGATTCCAGCTTGTGCTTCTTCCAGCTCAGCATTTCTCATGATGTACTCTGCATATAAGTTAAATAAGCAGGGTGACAATATACAGCCTTGACGTACTCCTTTTCCTATTTGGAACCAGTCTGTTCCATGTACAGTTCTAACTGTTGCTTCCTGACCTGCATACAGGTTTCTCAAGAGGCAGGTCGGGTGGTCTGGTATTCCCATCTCTTTCAGAATTTTCCACATTTGATTGTGATCCACATAGTCAAAGGCTTTGGCATAGTCAATAAAGCAGAAATAGATGTTTTTCTGGAACTTTCTTGCTTTTTCGATGATCCAGTGGATGTTGGCAATTTGGTCTCTGGTTCCTCTGCCTTTTCTAAAACCAGCTTGAACATCAGGAAGTTCACGGTTCACATATTGCTGAAGCCTGGCTTGGAGAATTTTGAGCATTACTTTACTAGCGTGTGAGATGAGTGTGATTGTGCGGTAGTTTGAGCATTCTTTAGCATTGCCTTTCTTTGGGATTGGAATGAAAACTGACCTTTTCCAGTCCTGTGGCCACTCAAAACTACAGTGAGGTATCACTTTACACTCACCAAGATGTCAATGATATTTTTTTTTTTTAAGGAAAAGAACAGGTGTTGGTGAGAATGTAGAGAAAGTAGAACGCTAATGCACTGCTGGTAGGAATGTAAAATGATGTTTCTGTGGAGCACAATTTTGTAGTTTCTCAAAAAGTTTAATGTAGACTTCGCATATACCCCAGCAAGTCCACTCACCCAAGAGAACTGAAAACATGTTCACCCAAATACTTGCACACAAATGTTCATAGCAATATTATTTATAATAGCCATAAAGTGGAAATAGCTCAAATAACTACCAACTGATGAATGAATAAACAAATGTAGTATGTCCATACAATTGTTCAGCCACAAAAAAAAGAAGTGAAATGCTATTATTCCGAATGTATGAGTCTTGAAAACATGCTAAGTTAACAAAGCAAGACACAGAAGGTCGTATATTGAATGATATTATATATGTGACTGTTTAGAGCAGATAAAGCCACACAGAAAATAGACTGGTGATTGCCTGGGAATTCTGTTTGTTTATGTGTGTGTCTGTGTGTATGTTGGGGTGATGATTGGCCTGGATGACTAATAAATAAAGAGTGTTGCTTGCGGGTGGAGGGAGAAGAGAAATTGGGGAGGTAAATTAAGAGGTGGATGCCTCCAGTTGCAAAATAAGAGAGTCACAGGTATGAAATGTACTGTGTGGGAAGATATAGTCAATAACTATGTACATTTTTAGTATAGTGACAGATGATAACTAACATTCTCATGGTAACTATTTTGTAATGCACAGAAATATTGAATCATTATGTTGTATAACAGGAGCTAACACAATGTTGCAGGTCAATTATACTTCAAAAATAGACAAGCAAAGAAACAGACAAACAAATTTGTAGAAAAAGAGATCTGACTGTGGTTACCAGAGGTAGGGGGAGTAGAGGGGGAAATGGATGTTGCTGCTGCTGCTAAGTCACTTCAGTCGTGTCCGACTCTGTGTGACCCATAGACGGAAGCCCACCAGGCTCCCCGTCCCTGGGATCCTCCAGGCAAGAACACTGGAGTGGGCTGCCATTTCCTTCTCCAATGCATGAAAGGGAAAAGTGAAAGTGAAGTCACTCAGTCGTGTCTGACTCTATCGACCCCATGGACTGCAGCCTACCAGGCTCCTCTGTCCACGGGATTTTCCAGGCAAGAGTACTGGAGTGCGGTGCCATTGCCTTCTCCAGGAAATGGATGTAGGCAGTCAAAAAGTACAAAATTCCAGTTATAAGATAAATATATTCTAGTAATGTAGTATACATGATTAATAATTAACACTGCTGTATGTTATGTATGAACGTTGCTAAGAAAGTAAATCCTAAGAATTCTCAGCATGAGGAAAAACATTTTTTTTTCTATTTCTTTAATTTTGTACTTATATGAGAAGAGGGATGTTTACTAAACTTACTGTGGTAATCATTTCATGATGTACATAAGTCAAATCATTGTGCTATACACCTTAAACTTATACAGTGTTATATGTCAATTATATCAAAAAAACTGGAAGAAAAAATTGAATAAAATGTTACCTGAATTGTAAATATTAAAAAATTAAATATGTATGATTAATTTTGAATTGTACATTATTTTCAATAGTCTTTTATATTACTATGTCTATTAATATTTTAAACTAATTAAGAACTTGAGTGCCTTTTTATTTAAGAATGGTTCCTTCTTCATAATACACTGTTTAAGACTGACTCCCCAAGGTCTCATTCTTCATTTACAGAGAATAGCTTTCTAACTCTACTTGAGCAATGTGCATTTAGACTCTGAATTCTTTTAGCATGCCCCAAATATTTGTAGGCTACTTATTAAAAATCAATGATTTATTTTCTGAACGATTAATTAGTGTTAGTCATTCAGTCGTGTTCCGTTAAGCATCAAAAATGTAGTAGAAGGTAGTTCTATTTCCAGTTTTTTAAGGAATCTCCACACTGTTCTCCACAGTGGCTGTACTAGTTTGCTTTCCCACCAACAGTGTAAGAGGGTTCCCTTTTCTTCACACCCTCTCCAGCATTTATTGCTTGTAGACTTTTGGATCGCAGCCATTCTGACTGGTGTGAAATGGTACCTCATAGTGGTTTTGATTTGCATTTCTCTGATAATGAGTGATGTTGAGCATCTTTTCATGTGTTTGTTAGCCATCTGTATGTCTTCTTTGGAGAAATGTCTATTTAGTTCTTTGGCCCATTTTTTGATTGGGTCATTTATTTTTCTGGAATTGAGCTGTAGGAGGTGCTTGTATATTTTTGAGATTAGTTGTTTGTCAGTTGCTTCATTTGCTATTATTTTCTCCCATTCTGAAAGCTGCCTTTTCACCTTGCTAATAGTTTCCTTTGATGTGCAGAAGCTTTTAAGGTTAATTAGGTCCCATTTGTTTATTTTAGCTTTTATTTCCAATATTCTTGGAGGTGGGTCATAGAGGATCCTGCTGTGATGTATGTCAGAGAGTGTTTTGCCTATGTTCTCCTCTAGGAGTTTTATAGTTTCTGGTCTTACATTGAGATCTTTAATCCATTTTGAGTTTATTTTTGTGCATGGTGTTAGAAAATGTTCTAGTTTCATTCTTTTACAAGTGGTTGACCAGATTTCCCAGCACCACTTGTTAAAGAGATTGTCTTTAATCCATTGTATATTCTTGCCTCCATTGTCAAAGATAAGGTGTCCATAGGTGTGTGCATTTATCTCTGGGCTTTCTATTTTGTTCCATTGATCTGTATTTCTGTTTTTGTGCCAGTACCATACTGTCTTGATAACTGTGGCTTTGTAGTAGAGCCTGAAGTTGGGTAGGTTGATTCCTCCAGTTCCATTCTTCTTTCTCAAGATAGCTTTGGCTATTAGAGGTTTTTTGTATTTCCATACAAATTGTGAAATTATTTGTTCTAGCTCTGTGAAGAATACCGTTGGTAGCTTGATAGGGATTGCATTGAATCTATACATTGCTTTGGGTAGTATACTCATTTTCACTATATTGATTCTTCCAATCCATGAACATGGTATATTTCTCCATCTATTAGTGTCCTCTTTGATTTCTTTCATCAGTGTTTTATAGTTTTCTATGTATAGGTCTTTAGTTTCTCTAGGTAGATATATTCCTAAGTATTTTATTCTTTCCATTGCAATGGTGAATGGAATTGTTTCCTTAATTTCTCTTTATGTTTTCTCATTATTAGTGTATAGGAATGCAAGGGATTTCTGTGTGTTGATTTTATATCCTGCAACCAGAAGGGAAAGAGACACGTGTACCCCAATGTTCATCGCAGCACTGTTTATAATAGCCAGGACATGGAAGCAACCTAGATGTCCGTCAGCAGATGAATGGATAAGAAAGCTGTGGTACATATACACAATGGAGTATTACTCAGCCATTAAAAAGAATACATTTGAATCAGTTCTAATGAGGTGGATGAAACTGGAGCCTATTATACAGAGTGAAGTAAGCCAGAAAGAAAAACACCAATACAGTATACTAACGCGTATATATGGAATTTAGAAAGATGGTAACAATAACCCTGTATACGAGACAGCAAAAGAGACACTGATGTATAGAACAGTCTTATGGACTCTGCTGCAGAGGGAGAGGGTGGGAAGATTTGGGAGAATAGCATTGAAACATGTATAATATCATGTATGAAATGAGTTGCCAGCCCAGGTTTGATGCACGATACTGGATACTTGGGGCTAGTGCACTGGGATGACCCAGAGGGATGGTATGGGGAGGGAGGAGGGAGGAGGGTTCAGGATGGGGAACACATGTATACCTGTGGTGGATTCATTTTGATATTTGGCAAAACTAATACAATTTGTAAAGTTAAAAAAAAAAAAAGAAATGTAGTAGAAGAATTATAAGTAGTAGAATTATGCTTGCCTGAGTAGCCTCTGTTGTTGTTAGTCTGTAAATTGGAGAAGGCAATGGTGGCCCACTCCAGTACACTTGCCTGGAAAACCCCACGGACGGAGAAGCCTGGTGGGCTGCAGTCCATGGGGTCGCTAGAGTCGGACACGACTGAGTGACTTCACTTTCACTTTTCACTTTCACGCATTGGAGAAGGAAATGGCAACCCACTCCAGTGTTCTTGCCTGGAGGATTCCAGGGACGGGGGAGCCTGGTGGGCTGCCTTCTATGCGATGGCACAGAGTCGGACAGGGCTAAAGTGACTTAGCAGCAGCAGCAGCAGTCCCTATATTGTGTCCTACTTCTGTGACCCCATGAACTGTAGCCCTTCAGGCTCATCTGTCCCTGGGATTCTCCAGGCAAGAATACTGGAGTGGGTTGCCATTCCCTTCTCCAGGGGATCATCCTAATCCAGGGATCAAACCCAGGTCTCCTGCATTGAAGTCAGATTTTTTACCATATGAGCCAACCAGGAAAACTTGGTATGTCATTATATAGTAATGTGCAATAGAATTTATCTTATTGATATTTGTTGCCAAAGACATTAAGATAAGAACCTCATAGTGATAGAATGAGAGGAGCCATTTCATTTTTTCCTATTTGGTTAAGAAACAGATTCATATGCTGAACTATGACAGATATTATTAAAAGGATTTCATCAAAGAAAAAGAGCTTTAAATTATTACGATGAAAAGGATAAGTAATCCATTAGTAACAAAGACAATTTTGTTCACTTTAACTGTGAATGGAGTTTCCTACTTAGAGACACCAATAGTTTAGTGAACTGGGTGTAAGATAATAAAGTTTAAGTCAAAATGAGACCCAAAGGTATCTTATCCTTAAATTATTTGTCCAAGAACAAACTCTTGATTCTTCCCTTTTCCCACACACCCAAAATAAGCCAACCCTAGCCTACATCAAACCCATAATTTTTCAGGATTTCCCATCTAAGGAATTAGCATGCCATAATTATGTCTCATGCCTTGCTGTATTAACAGCCATATTCAGTCTAACACTGCAGCATGCATTCATTGCAATTTGATTTTTAAACGTGAAATGAACATCCTTGCAGTGAGGAGAATCCCTTGTTGGTTAGGTCACTGTGGGAGATGGAGCCCATCAACTAAGGATAGATGCTAAAGGGAGGTGAATTATACCTCTGCTACTCCCAGAGGCAGCAGGGCACTGAACCATACATTATGCTCAAGGAAGTGAATGCTCTAACTGGGCCTTAATATGTAAAGATGCAGAAGTAGTCTGAGATTGTCCACAGTTAGCCATGGTTGCACTGAGATTCCAGCGAGGTAACTTTGGCCATGTTCTTGGCTATCTTCGCTTCTCTTGTTCTCATTTGTTTCCCAAATTCAATTTTCCAATTTCCCTTCAATTCTGCTAGGTTCTTGATATGCTTCCAGTAAATTTCTCTTTTTCTAGAGTTGTTTTTGTTGTTTTCAACCAAGAATGTTGATCAGCACAATTGCTGAATATTTTCTCTTTTACTTTCTTATTGCCATTAAAACCATCCACTTATCTTAATCTCCATCACCCCTACTAGCCAAGTCTGAGCTACAGCACTTTTTTTCTCACAACTGCTCTTTAGAACTCTTCTACCCATAGCCATTCTGATTCTTTGGAATCCATCCTACGTCCTACAGCTGGAGGGAGCTCTTAAAAGATACACTGATCATTTCTCCCTGCTTAAATTCTTCCATGGCTTCTCCTTGTTCTTGAGATAAAGACCAACACTCAGCACTAGTTTGATCTGTACCCCTACTTTTCCCGAATTGATTGAACTTGGCTCTTTGTTCTTCAGTCTCACTGATTTTCAAATTTTCAGCCAATTCATGTTGTTCTCTAGCCACAGGGACAAGTACCTGGAATTTATTTTCTTTCATTAATAAATATTATTTGAGAGTGCCCCTTTCACCTAGTTAATTTCTATTCAACCTCTAAACCAACCTCAAACATCCTTTCACTCCTCAGTGCCATATTTCTTTGTCATAAACCCCTGTACTTTTTCTTTAGAGCCAGTGGGGCAACATTTGTAACTGTACACCTTTCAGTATGATTATATCGTCTGTCCCCCTCACTGGCCTGTAAAGCTTTAGGTGATCTGGAATCTCTTCTGTCTATCCTTCCCGTTGTATGCTCAGTACCCATACGGTGCCTGGAAACTAATAAATATTCTACTAGTATATCTTAAATAAAATATTTATCAAATAATTCACAGACTGTGACTTAGAGTGCTATTATTACAATATTTGTCTAAAGTTAAATATATATAGTGTAATTTCTTCTCTGTGGCTCCATCTTGTTAAACTTCATGTTTTATCTCTAAATTTCTAGAGGGAAATGTTTCCCTGTCATTCGTGTTTCCATTCCATGCTTCCTTTATTTCTTGAGCTGTACATCTTTGAGAAAGCAATGCTTGAGATCAGGTATCTTGAGTTTATTGAAATTTTTAATTTAAAGCCAGTTATCTTAAATCCTTCCATAGACTTCTAAACTGACCTTCCACTAAGAAAAAGAAAGTGCTTATCTGAAGGAAAAAAGAAATGGCAGCTTTCCTATTGAAGATTCTTCATCCAAGCTTGACATATAGAAACAGTCTCTCTCCCTGAATTTTACTTAGTCATAAGTTTTTAGCTCAAATTTCAATTATAAGAGCTGACAAATATTTAATATTGAAAAAAAAATGAATGGCTGCTTCCAAATAACACATTGTTCTTTGAGAAAGATCACTTAAAATATCAAATTTATCTCAGCTCCATTATCAATTGTTCTGAAAGTCTACTTTTGGGTCATTTATCTTTGTGATCATTGTTTTAATCCATATATTGGCATTTAGCCAGGTAGGACAGATGGACAAAATCTAAAAAAATATATACCGATGTATAAAAATGCACCCACGATACCCCTACTAAAATATTAATGATAAAGAAACCAAATGTAATGTGTTCTTTTTTATAATAACTTTAAAGAATTCATGTTTAATTAAAAGTGATCTATAAATCATGCTGTTTGCTAGCACTATTGACTGTGTCGTTCCCATTCTGCCAAACTTAATATAAAATTAATTGTTAATTTTCAGGCCAGTAGTCTGCTCTTCACCAAGACATATGCTGATTGTTTAGACATGAGTCAGTGAAATATAAAACTTCATAATTGAGGGCTCTCTTTGTGATGTCTTAAAGTAATTCTGAAGATTTGACACTACTCTCAATATGTAAGTTTGCCCCTTTTATACACTGAAATGACTGTTCTGAAATACAACTTTAGACATGCTATGCATCAAGTCTATTTCACATGCAATTGAATGGATATTATTTCTGTAAAGTGCACTTAACTTTAAGAGTAGTGTGACCTTGTAGGGTAGTAAAGAATGGCTTATCTTTTGCACAATCACACACACAACTGTGGACCAATGTAAACTTTTCTCACTTTATAATACTTGAAGACCTCTGGGTTAGCCTGACCTTACATAAACAAATGTAACATTTCAGCAGCCTTTCACATGCTTGTTCAGAACAACTCTTCAAGCCAAAATAGCCACCAACTCCAAAATAAGTGATGATTAACTTAGGGAGTACTTGGCTCTGTCTTTAAGAAGGTTAGCATGACCTCAAATGACAAAATTATATTACTTAACTTATATTGTATGCATTTCATGGGCTGTTAAGATAATAGCTATTTATTTTTGGAGGAGGCTGGATGGAAAAATTTGACCAGTAAATGTTTCCATGACATTGCCCTTCCTGAACCAATCTCCAAACTTACTGAGTGACTTTTATTTCTATTATGACTATTATTATTATTATTTTGCCTAGTATCAAGGCACACCGACTCTTTCATTAAATAGAAATCAAATTCCTTTTCTCCAGGTGAATGAAAAGCATATTTCCTAACATTTTCACCCAGTGAATGACAGTAGAGAGACCTTATCTTTTCACACCTTCTACAGCATCTCCACAGAACATCTCAGTCCACTCAACTTGCTTAGTGCAGGTCCTTCTCATGCTGAGCATATTCTATTATTCCCATTGCCTGGGATAACATCTTTCACCTGACATTTCCCTCTTCCCAATATCTAGATATTCAACACTTTTCATGATTTTCTTTGTACCTTACTGATGGGAAAATCCTGTTTGGAAAACACGACCACAGCTGCATGTAACAGAACATCCTATGCTTCTTAGAAATTCAGCTCTGAATCTTCCCATTTATCTTTCACTCAAGAAATCAAGCTGGAATTTGAGTGAGAATGTAGTTATTACACACCATAAGTTCAATGCATCATTTTCAATGTAATCATTGGCAAGGTTTCATAAATTTTTTTTGCAGAAAATTACTTATGGCCCCATTAGGATATAATGACATTGGATTGAGAAATATTCACTGAGTCAAATTGATCAAGACCCAACTCAATTTCACTGCAATTCAGAGTATATTAATTTATCTGTTTACTCATTTACTCAGCCACTATTTATGGCAATAAATGGGACCAGACACTGCATAAAGTGTTGGGCTATATAAAGACAGATGAAAAAAACTCCCTGTTCTGAAAATGAACATGCTGCATTCCCAGCTCTTTTTCTGTGACAGATACATTTGAGACTTTCGAGCTGAGTTTATAGAAACCCTCAGGATCCTTCTGAACACAGCTCTCCAAGACACTACTACTAATCATCTAAAGGTAACATAGAGATAGATAGATACTTCTACTGTAGCTGCATCCACAGAAATTTACGTAAAAAAGTCAGTAAAATGGAAGTTGTAGAGTCAGGTTCATTGCAGCACTGTTTATAATAGCCAGGACATGGAAGCAACCTAGATGCCCATCAGCAGATGAATGGATAAGAAAGCTGTGGTACATATACACAATGGAGTATTACTCAGCCATTAAAAAGAATACATTTGAATCAGTTCTAATGAGGTGGATGAAACTGGAGCCTATTATACAGAGTGAAGTAAGCCAGAAAGAAAAACACCAATACAGTATACTAATGCATATATATGGAATTTAGAAAGATGGTAACAATAACCCTGTATACGAGACAGCAAAAGAGACACTGATGTATAGAAGAGTCTTTTGGACTCTGTGGGAGAGGGAGAGGGTGGGATGATTTGGGAGAATGGCATTGAAATATGTATAATATCATATATGAAACGAGTCGCCGGTCCAGGTTTGATGTACGATAATGGATGCTTGGGGCTGGTGCACTGGGACGACCCAGAAGGATGGTATGGGGAGGGAGGAGGGAGGAGGGTTCAGGATGGGGAACACATGTATACCTGTGGCAGATTCATTTTGATATATGGCAAAACCAATACAATATTGTAAAGTTAAATAAAATAAAATTAAAAAAATTATAAGAGCAAAACTTTAATTTCTTTAATTTAAAATATATATTTAAAATTATACATACATATATATGTATAATCTCTACACAGCACCATTGGATCTTATGCAAGAGTCAAAGGAATAATCTGAATTGAAACAATGAAGAATTTATAGTTTCCACACGTTACTTCAGTTTTCTCTTTTCAAAGTCATTATTTGACCTACCACACTCTAACTTCCAACATCTACTGGATCATCGAAAAAGCAAGAGAATTACAAAAATAAATCTACTTTTGCTTTATTGACTACACCAAAGCCTTTGACTTTGTGGATCACAACAAACTGTGGAAAATTCTTAAAGAGATGGGAATACCAGACCACCTGGCCTGCCTCCTGAGAAATCTGTATGCAGGTCAGAAAGCAACAGGTAGAACTGGAATGTGGAACAACAGACTGGTTCCAAATAGGAAAAGGAGAACATCAAGGCTGTATATTGTCACCCTGCTTATTTAACTTATATGCAGAGTATATCATGAGAAATGCTGGACTGGATGAAGCAAAACTAGAGTCAAGATTGCCAGGAGAAATATCAATAACCTCAGATATACAGATGACACCATCCTTATGGCAGAAAGTGAAGAATAACTAAAGAGCCTCGTGATGAAAGTGAAAGAGGAGAGTGAAAAATTTGACTTAAAGCTTTCTTAAAGCTCAACATTCAGAAAACTAAGATCATGGCATCCGGTCCCACCACTTCATGGCAAATAGATGGGAAAACAATGGAAACAGTGAGAGACTTTATTTTTGGGGACTCCAAAATCACTGAAGATGGTGACTACAGCCATGAAATTAAAAGACACTTGCTCCTTGGAAGAAAAGTTATGACCAACCTAGAGAGAGCATATAAAAAAGCAGAGACATTACTTTACCAACAAAGGTCCATGTAGTCAAGGCTATGGTTTTTCCAGTAGTAATGTATGGATATGAGAGTTGGTTACTATAAAGAAAGCTGAGCGCCAAAGAATTGATGCTTTTGAACTGTGGTGTTGGAGAAGACTCTTGAGAGTCCCTTGGACTGCAAGGCAATCCAACTAGTCCATCCTAAAGGAAATCAGTCCTGAATATTCATTGGAAGGACTGATGCTGAAACTCCAATACTTTGGCCACCTGATGCAAAGAACCAACTCATTTGAAAAGACCCTGATGCTAGGAAAGATTGAAGGTGGGAGGAGAAGGGGACAACCGAGGGTGAGATGGTTGGATGGCATCACCAACATGATGGACATGAGTTTGAGTAGTCTCTGGAGTTGGTGATGGACATGGAAGCCTGGCGTGTTGCAGTCTATAGGGTCACAAAGAGTCAGACATGACTGAGCAACTGAGCTGAACTGAACTATGACTTCTGAACTATGCCCCAGTCTCAGTCTTACTGGTGCCAGCAATCATCTCTTAGTTTCCAGGTACAAAGAACTCCTTCAGTTCTGCATTGCCTTTGACCTTTCCATAGAATTTAACACTGTCGATTATGCCTCCTTTGAAAATGGCACCTCCATTTTTAAACACTACACTTCTGGTTTTCCTCTCACCCCTGTGATAATTCTGGCTCAGACATGCATGTGTTTTGATACTTTTCCTTCCTCCGCCTCTGATATTTGGTTGTCCCTCCTGGCCCTCCAGTCACCTCTCTCCCTCTTGAAGTAATCTATGGGGTTTATTTTCTCCAGTCTCAGGATAGCAATTACAATAGATACCACTCACTTCATAGCCTAAATGAATGGTATTCCTAGAACTGTACAGCGCCACAATCTGTGCGACCCAACACATACCCTCGGATCTGTGTTTAGTCCAAGGACTCATATCTCCTTCCTTGATTTTGCACACTTTGTTGATTTCATCAGTTATATGAATTAGCCTCATGGATAGTTACACCTATACAATTACTCCCAATTCTATACATGCAGGACTGAATACCCTAAACATCCAGATTTGTGTTTCTCACTTTCTAATGGACATCTTCACCAATAACTTGTAGAAGTTCTACATTGCGTAAGAAGCTACACTCATCATCCAACTCTTCAAACCTGTTCCCCCTACTCTATTCAATATTTTAGTTAAGAATGCTTTTATACAGTCAGTTCCCCAAGGTAGAAATTTAGGAGCCAAATTTACTTCTCTCATCTCTCCATCCAAATCCAATCAGTTATTGTGTCTTGTCAAATCTAACTCTGAAATGTTTTTCAAATCTGTCACTTCTTATCCATTTGTACATAATTTCATTTATATAACACATGTGGTCATTTCCTTTTTTCATGTGACTTGACCTAGCCTTAAGGTGCTTTGATGTTACAAGTTATTTTTGCCTATTCATGTTTTTTTTGTCCATTCTCACTATTTTCTGAAAACCTTTGCTCCTTTTCCCTGCTGTTTTCTTTAACCAAGTGATGTCATTTTCCAAACTCTTGTTGAAAAAATAATTTTCAACTCAAAAATTACTTCCTTTAAAATGTTTGCCAATCCTTTGCTCATTTGATTCTCCTCCATGAAATATTACCCTTTTCTGTGTTCAGGTTCTCACAGACTTTATTCATGTTACTAGTAAAAACACCTTTGATATTAATCACTACTTAAAAAAGCACTTGTTTCCTTTATTAAACTGTTAATTCCTTCAGGGCAGGAATCAGGAGTCTGAAATATATTAATAAATAAGTGATTCACACATAGAAGATATTCAATAAATTTGAGGTTTTATATTGCACTCCTAGCATCTGAATTGAAGATCTAAACAGATTTTTAAATACAGCATTAGGCGATTCTCATCCACAAAAGCATGTTTTAATGCAAAGTGTTCAGTGATGCTACTTATGAAAATAAAGGGAAATTGACAAGAACATAAAATGTGTGTACAGTTCCTGAAACTCATAGCTGCCATTGTTTCACAATGATTTAAGGAGGTATTACTCACTTTGTCTGTTTGTGACTCAATGATTATAAGGAAAGTTTTCTTGATTTTTGCAGTTCTACTGGCTTTCATTTTCTATGACCTGCTTTGGCTCCATAGCCTTGAAAATGAACTACTCATTAAACATATTTATGCCTTAAATATACTTCATAATAAGTAACATTTATGAACCTACACTTATTTTATTTATGAACCCATCTTTTTATTTTGTTCCTGAAAATAAATCAGGAGAAATGGGTCGACTACCAATTCCAGGTGACTATAGAGCAGAATGCTTTCCTCTTGCTAAATCTAGACTCACTCTTGCTCCCCTCATTCATATTCTCCTCATTCACATTCTCTTGCTGACTTCCTCAACTCTGCTTGCCCGTCTTCGGCTTGGTTTGCTTCTCATTCTCTCTTCAAACTCTATATTTATATCTTTCAGAGTTGACTTCTTTCATTTGGTTTATGCAAGCAGAGTTCAAAGAACAGTGGAAAAAAGGCTGAATACTAGATATCAAAAGATTAGAAAGGATCCAGAAGTCACTTGGGAAGAAGGAACACTGGACCCTTGATATATTGTGTTTCCTCAGATTACAGAATCCAGCTACAAAAATGGATCCCTTGCAGTACTCCCATTGACTAAATCCTCTGCTCATATTATTCAAAATACATTCATTTATTTCTTTTACTTCATTCATTTATCATATGATAAGTGTGTACCTAATATACTCCAAGTTCTGCTCTAGGCTAGAAGGACACTTCAGAGTTCACATAGTTCCTTTTCAAATAGAGCATCCTTTGCATTCTTAGATGCAAAGGGGATGGATGTAGGCAATAAGCAAATAGATTCATGACACACCAGTGGATTAAATATGTTATGCAGGGAAAAACTAACAAGGCAATGGGATAGAGAGGGGAGATTGTATTATTTTACTTAGAATAGTCAAGGACTGCCTGTTTCTTGGGATGGCATTTGAACGGAGGCAGATGTGACGAAAGGAAATGAGCCATGGGACTATCAGGGAGATAAACACACCTGGCATGGGGAAGAGTGCGTGCAAGGGTCTAGACCCTGAAGCAGGGTAGTGCTTGGAATTTATATCAGTCAGGGTCTCTGTAGAGTGATTTGAGTATAGCCTCATCACAAGTCTCTGTGTAAAGAGCAAAGACAGTACAAGGAAATTGTTGGGAAAAATACAGTGTGTATGACTAGTTACAGTGGGTCTCTATTATTCATATTAGGCCTGAGGGGATGGGGAGCTAGATTGGTGACAGGAATCTCAAGACAGAGAGGAATGTGCAGAGAGGGCTGCTATATAGGATTGGACTCCTCCTAATACGGAGAGCCTGCAGGGAGAAAGCTAGTGGATACAAACTCTGTCCTATCTTCCTCTGATCTCTTAGCAGTGATCCCTTTTGGCTGGAACCTGAGGCCTAAGACACCCATTGATGGAATCCCTAACTTTCTTCCTACCAAGGCACAGAAGAAAAGGGAGAAACATGAAGGGTGGACCTTGAGGGACAAATCGAAGGAAGTCAACATAGCAAAGGACTCAAGGAGCCCAGAGTGTCTGGAATCTAGTGAATAAGAGGGAGAAGGGAGACGAGAGCAGGAAGAAGAGGGACAGCTCAGGTAGGGATTTATATCCTGGACTTGGACCTTGCAGTTTATTCTAAGTGATGTGTGAAGCCACAGGGTGTTTCTGAGCATGGATAGGAGCATGAGGACCATTTGGGAATATTACAGTAATCCAGAAGAGAAATGATGCTGGCTTGGACTAAGGAAATTGTGGGCAGGATGGTGTGAAAAATAGCCAGATTCCAGATGTATTTGGAAATTAGAGCTATCATAATTTATTTACGTTGACTATGAGAGAAAGAGAGGAAGATCAAGGAAAATTTCAGGTTTGGGGCAACAGAAAGAATAGGGTTACCATTTACTGAAATGAGAAAGCCTTCAGAAAAAGTAGATTTCACCAGAAACAAACTCACAGACTTAGAGAACGAACTTATGGTTGCTGGGGGGGAAGAAGGGATAGTTAGGGAGTTTGGGATTGACATGTATCCTCTGCTATATTTAAAATGGTTAACCAACAAGGTCCTGCTGTATAACATAGAGAACTCTGCTTAATGCTATCTGGCAGCCTGGATGCCCGGGGGATTTGAGGGAGACACATAGCTGAGTCCTTTTGCTGTCCACCTGAAACTATCACAAAATTGTTAATCAGCTACAATCCAATATAAAATGAAAGTTTAAAAAATACATTTCATAAGTCCATTAGGCATCTATGTAGAAATGTAATATGGTAAGTCTGAAGTGGTTGGGCCTTGGGATGTAAGTTTGACAGCTGTTAAATACAGAAGTTATATAAAGCTATGGTACCAGATGTGATCAACCAAGAATTAAGTGTAACCACATAACAGCACCCTAGCATCATTGGCAAAATTTAGTAGACTTTCAATGTAAGGAGCATCCAGCAAAGAAGACTGAGAAGGACTAAAATATGCAGTAGTGGGATTCCATTGAATGCCAACTGGATGAGAAAAGTTGAAAACAAAATAGCTGTAGTGAGAAAATAATCAGAATAAGAGAACCATTGATATATTTCGTGATGTTGAGAGAACTTAAAATAGAGACAGAAATATAGCTAACTACATTTTGATGATGATTAAAACATAATTTGATCTTACTATTTTTGAAATTCATAGGGTCATCAACTTAGTTGTTAGGTTACCAAAGCTTTCCCTAACAAATGAACATTTTTAAATAGCTTGATTAAGAAGATATCTTGAACTAAGTCTGATCCAAAAACTAAATGTATTTAAATTTATCTATTGTTCAATTTTCCCATATTACTATTAATATCTTTGACAGTAGGAAACTATTTTGAAGACCATAGAAAGTTCTAAAATAATTCGTGTATATCCTAAGGATAGGGTCAAGGTTCCTGGTATTTTCTTGTAAGTAACAAAGAGCATTTACATGATTCCATATTTTTCTAGTGGTCTTTTTTTTTTTTTTAAGTGCATATATCAGCCATGTTGAAAGATGATAAACAGAGCCCACTTCTGAGTTTCCTATCCCTTTAATATTTTGCTGGTGGAGGAGGGGCAGTAACCAAGGGTATCAGGTGTACATTACTCATTAAACTAATTAATAGTCCTTTGGGAGCCTTAATAGCCTCCTTCCTTTGTCCAGTTACTGGCAGGAAACTGCATGGCCAGGTGGTTTCCTGATGCTATAGCGTTGCCAAGGGCTGCTACAGACTGGGAAAGGGCCTTAACTTCTCTCTTCTATATCCTCATCTGCTCAGCCCAGGTTTTTCTCTCTCATTTCTACCCTCTTCACACAACTATGTTTGATCATGGGGGATCTGGTAAAAGGCAGCATGTCTTAACTTCCTCTTGAGTTCAAATTCAAGGCTCAAATTCAGTAAGCTAATAGCACAACTCGCTGTCTTACTTCTGTGGTTCATTTTTATGAAAATATAATTTCCCTACTTAAGAGATGCTTGAGGAATTGCCTTAATCAACCCAGAGTCCCTCTCTTTTTGTTGTGTTGCTACTGAGTGTGATCCTTGGTGGAAGTGGCTTGCATTTCATTACACAGAGCACTGCCGGGCTGTTTATTTTCTGTGTCTACGGAACAGAGAAACAGTTCAAAGAAAGGAGTGGTTGGAGGGGAGGGATTTGATGGTGAGGAAATAGGAGTATTTGCTTGTTTGGACTAGAGGGCAAATTCAAAGATGGAGACTTTTGTTTTCTGAAACCACGGTGAGCAGTTCCGGTTTCATGTCAAACATCAGGGTTTCATGCAGGATGTAAACATTTCCTGCTGGCCAAGTCTGTTTCTATAATGGTAACCCCATAGCTTCTGTGCTACTTGCACTGTAATTGTGCCAAGAGTTCCTGTGTTCAACAGGGGAGGTTAAAAGTCAGTCTGGTTTCGCAGCTGTTTTTGGTAAGAATTGGCTTTCCAGCAGCTCTAAAAACGTGCAGTTACACTCCTCAGACAAACATTAATCAGTGGCCATCATCTCACAGAGATACTGCGGAGTTGTCTGGAATGAAACTAAAAAGCTCCCTCTCTGTGGATATATGTAATGGTGGTGGGTAGGGAATTAATTTTAAGTAAGGTCATTGTAGAATTTCATTCATAATTTGTCCAGGTACATGTTAAGGTGAAAATGAGCAGAACCTGAATCTTTAAATGGTGGATCTAATTTCTCCTTAGACAGTAAGTTTAGAAATGATTTATCTTCCCTTTCAACTAATCTCAATTTGGCACCAATTCCCATCACTTTAGCTTTAATTTTCTTTTTTCTCCAGTTTCCCTTTGAAATAGTTTTTGATGTATAAACAAATACTTAAATGCAAGGAAGAGAGAGAGAACTTGATTTAAAGCAAGCCTGGGGTAAAAAGAATTATTTTGAGATAGGGAAAAACCCTCTCTAATGGATCTGTTTGATAGGTTTGAGTTTTCAAACTTCTGTTTTTGTTGTTGTTGTTTGTTTGTTTTTTTGTTTTTTTAATGGACTTGCGTGCTCAATCCAGCTCCTCTGGCCATGGGATTCTCTAGGCAACAATACTGGAGGAGGTTGCCATTTCCTTCTCCAGGGATCTTCCAGACCCAGAGACTGAACCCATGTCTCCTGCATTGCAGGCAGATTTTTACCACTGAGACACCTGGGAAGCCCCTTCCTTTAATGGGGAGTTCCTCTATTTCCTTACAGTTTGTGTAACTTGTGCCCTAGCAGATAGTATGAGCTGCCTTTGATAAGCCCATTTTAGAGCTTGTTCTGTGATTTAGATCATAAAGTTGACAATGAGAATTATGTTCTTTCACTTGATAAAGGCAGCCAGAATTGGCAGAACAAACACAGGAGATTTTGAAAGTACTTGAAAGAGAAGCTATCCCGTGGGGTTTTCTGACTAATAAAGCGTATTGTGCATATCTCTTCTCAGGAGGCAGAGGAAAGCTTTAAACGGAGGGTAGGGTACAGACATCACAAGTATTTTAGAGATACCATAACATGCTAAGGAAAGCCAAAGCTATAATTTTATTAAACCATAATGGAAAGCATAATAAAAATGGTGAAAGCTGCATTTTTCAGGCTGAATTATCCAAGTCCTTTGGTTTTCCTGCAAGACTACAAATGAGAAGATGTGTGCAGGGGGCCTTTCTAAGGAAGTGAGTCAGATAAAGTAGCTTCAATGTGCTCTCCCATACACCCCTCACCCAAAAATGAATGAAGAAAAAAGATGTAGTTGTGCCCACCCAGTTGAAAGTTTTTAAAATTTTAACAAGAAATGATAAGATTAAAAAGAGTTCATGACATTTTTCAGATTGTCAGTAGTTCAACAAATAATGTGAAGTTCTTGGTGACCACTGATGAAGATGAATCTTCCCTGGGTCTAAAAATGCATAATATTATTTTTGTAAACAGCATTTCACATTCATGGCAAAAATTAAGACCTTTGTGTATATATAAAGTTTATCTTCTGATGATATAAGTTCCTTGTCACATGTGGCTACTGAGCATTTCAAGTGGCGCTGATCTGAACTGAGATATACTGTAAATGTGAAATACATGCAGAATTTCAAATCCCCAAAAATGTAAAAATATCACAATAATACTTTTATTTTGATTACATGTTGAAATGATAATCATTTGGATACATTGGATAAATACAAATACTATTAAAATGAATTTGTTTCACTTTTTAACCTGGCTATTAGAAAATTTCAAATTATAATTTAATTTAAAATGACATATCTCACTTTATCTTTTATTGAACAACACTGATCTAGGGGCCAAGCTTGGATATTTATATCTCTACAACTTCAGGCACTGGAGCAGCTTTCAAAAATCAGGGGGAAAAAATATATTTCAACTGTAGGAGTGAAATAGAGATGAATAGACTTTAACTTGGATATATACAGAAGAGAGTTAAGACAGAAGAAATGGGGCATTAGAGCTAAGGAATATAAAAGATTGGAGGAACTGAAGACAAGGGTCAGATGATGGAATATGAATATAAAATAACAAAAGTAATGCAGTACACACATACACACACACAAACTCACACACAGAGAGCTGCTATCCTCATGCTTTCACATCCTGGTTTTTGAGTCTATTTTACTTGGGTTCCAAGTAAATTCAGCAAGGTCAATGACTTCATACCTTGGCTCATGAAATTTCTTCCTGCAACTTTGGGTGGACTCACTTTAATAGTACAAGTTGTAATTATGAAATATATGTCCAGTTTGGTGGGTCTACTAAAGTAGTCATTGCCTATATTTTCATTATTCTTTTCTGTTGGCATCTTACATGTGTTATCTTACATGTGTCAGCCAAAACGTTGAGGTCTGAAACATCAAAGTAATTTGACAAATCTATAGGCTCATATCTTATCTTGGTCTGAACCTTCAAAGTTATATGGAAGAAATATAATAAAAATTGATTCTACAAAGATACCCAAAGCCCTCACCCATCCTTACATGGCCAGGATAATAAAAAGATATATACTGTCCAAAAATAAATTTCCACAGCTCCCTTGGCCTTGGGTGAATGAAAAACTATAGTTTTTAGTTTTATGGATCTCCTAGCCTTCACTAGCACCAATGTAGAGGAAATTAAACAATTAATCTTTCTTTTAATTGTGTGGGAATGTCAGTCAGTGAAGTAAACACAACTCATTCCACTCATGCTCAATGAAAGTTATCTACTGTGAAGGATTAGCTGCCACATTCAACAATAACGAAGCTCTTGTTTTCCAATAAAGAGGTTAATTGGCTTCAGAGAAAATACATGTACAGAACACATAGGCCTAATATTGGTTTTGCAAAGGCCCTGTGCGAGGGAAGTTAATGCTTCCTGTTTATTAGCTGTTTTACAACAATCTGCCCTTGACCAATAATTATGCTTACATAGCTGATGCTAATATTGTCAGCCCAACAGCTACTCACTGTGTCCTCTACACCTGTGTGCAATTGAGTTTGTCATCATTCCACATAGTCCTCAGGGCTTGCTCTTTGGTGTTATTTCCTGCATCCAAATAGACTGGAGTACCTAGGTGGTTGAAATTCTTTCTGCTGTCCAAAAACGGGCTGCCTTTTCAAGACCTTTAAAAAAAAAATCCTAAATGTAACCATCTGTTCAGCAGATTTAACTATGTGGTTAAAAATTAGAAAAACAAAAGTAAGGGACATTTTCTAGACCCAAAAATTTTTCCCAGAAATTCACTCAGGTGTCTCACAAGTATTCATTTGGGAAGGTGCTTCTGGAGTTTTAATAGCATACTGCGGGTAGGGGGTCTTGTTAAATTACAGGGTCTGACTTGGTCAGTCTGAGGAAGGGCCTGGTAACCTGCATTTCCAATAAGCCCCCAAGTGATGCTGGTTCATGGAGCAAAGTTTGATTAACAAGACACTGGGCTCGTTTAGACCACAGTCATTCTAATTATTCATTCATATTTATTGAAATGGAGACAAGTTACTACTTATGGATGACAACCTGGCCTTCTATTTTCCTTGAAAAGGATCATAAAATTTGGAAACAGAGTGGCTCTCAACATAGAAATCTCCTGATCAGTTCTGTGAAGGAATTTTTACCAAGAATGACAATGTATTGAGACTAGTTTTGCAAATGAAGATCATAAAGTGACATCAGTGCAGTTCAGCAGAGTCGCTCAGTCGTGTCCAACTCTTTGAGACCCCATGCATCGCAGCACACCAGGCCTCCCTGTCCATAACCAACACCTGGAGTTCACTCAGACTCACGTCCATCAAGTCAGTGATGCCATCCAGCCATCTCATCCTCTGTCATCCCTTTTTCCTCCTGCCCCCAATCCCTCCCAGCATCAGAGTCTTTTCCAATGAGTCAACTCTTCACATGAGGTGGCCAAAGTACTGGAGTTTCAGCCTTAGCACCATTCCTTTCAAAGAACACCGAGGGCTGATCTCCTTTAGAATGGACTGGTTGGATCTCCTTGCAGTCCAAGGGACTCTCAAGAGTCTTCACCACAGTTCAAAAGCATCAATTCTTCAGCACTCAGCTTTCTTCACAGTCCAATTCTCACATCCATACATGACCACTGGAAAAACCATAGCCTTGACTAGACGGACCTTTGTTGGCAAAGTAATGTCTCTGCTTTTCAATATGCTATCTAGGTTGGTCATAACTTTCCTTCCAAGGAGCAAGCATCTTTTAATTTCATGGCTGCAGTCACCATCTGCAGTGATTTTGGAACCCCAAAAAATAAAGTCTGACACTGTTTCCTCTGTTTCCCCATCGATTTCTCATGAAGTGATGGGACCGGATGCCATGATCTTCATTTCCTGAATGTTGAGCTTTAAGCCAACTTTTTCACTCTCCTCCTTCACTTTCATCAAGAGACTTTTTAGTTCCTCTTCACTTTGTGCCATAAGGGTGGTGTCATCTGCATATCTGAGGTGATTGATATTTCTCCCAGCAATCTTGATTCCAGCCTGTGCTTCTTCCAGCCTAGTGTTTCTCATGATGTACTCTGCATAGAAGTTAAATAAGCAGGATGACAATATACAGCCTTGACGTACTCCTTTTCCTATTTGGAACCAGTCTGTTGTTCCATGTCCAGTTCTAACTGTTGCTTCCTGACCTGCATACAGGTTTCTCAAGAGGCAGGTCAGGTGGTCTGGTATTCCCATCTCTTTCAGAATTTTCCAGTTTATTGTGATCCACACAGTCAAAGGTTTTGGCATAGTCAATAAAGCAAAAATAGATGTTTTTCTGGAACTCTCTAGCTTTTTCCATGATCCAGTGGATCTTGGCAATTTGATTTCTGGTTCCTCTGCATTTTCTAAAACCAGCTTGAACATCTGGAAGTTCACAGTTCACATATTGCTGAAGCCTGGCTTGGAGAATTTTGAGCATTACTTTACTAGCGTGTGAGATGAGTGCAATTGTGTGGTAGTTTGAGCATTCTTTGGCATTGCTTTTCTTTGGGAGTGGAACGAAAACTGACCTTTTCCAGTCCTGTGGCCACTGCTGAGTTTTCCAAATTTGCTGGCATATTGAGTGCAGTGCTTTCAGAGCATCATCTTTCAGGATTTGAAATAGCTCAACTTGGGTTCCATCACCTCCACTAGCTTTGTTCATAGTGATGTTTTCTAAGGCCCACTTGACTTCACATTCCAGGATGTCTGGATCTAGGTGAGTGATCATACCATCGTGATTATCTTGGTCATGAAAATGTTTTTTGTACAGTTCTTCTGTGTATTCTTGCCACCTCTTCTTAGTATCTTCTGCTTCTGTTAGGTCCATTCCATTTCTGTCCTTTATCGAGCCCATCTTTGCATGAAATGTTCTATTGGTATCTCTAATTTTCTTGAAGAGATCTCTAGTCTTCGGATCCTGGAATGTTAGGTCCATGAATCAAGGTAAATTGGAAGTGGTCAAACAGGAGATGGCAAGAGTGAATGTCGACATTCTAGGAATCAGCAAACTAAAATGGACTGGTATGAGTGAATTTAACTCAGATGACCATTATATCTACTACTGCAGGCAGGAATCCCTTAAAAGAAATGGAGTAGCCATCATGGTCAACAAAAGAGTCTGAAATGCAGTACTTCGATGCAATCTCAAAAACGACAGAATGATCTCTGTTCGTTTCCAAGGCAAACCATTCAATATCACAGTTATCCAAGTCTATGCCCCAACCAGTAACACTGAAGAAGCTGAAGTTGAATGGTTCTATGAAGATCTACAAGACGTTTTAGAACTAACACCCAAAAATGATGTCCTTTTCATTGTAGGGGACAGGAATGCAAAAGTAGGAAGTCAAGAAACACCTAGGGTAACAGGCAAATTTGGGCTGGAATATGGAATGAAGCAGGGCAAAGACTAATTGAGTTTTGCCAAGAGAATGCACTGGTCATAGCAAACAAACTCTTCCAACAACACAAGAGAAGACTCTACACATGGACATCACCAGATAGTCAACACTGAAATCAGATTGATTATATTCTTTGCAGCCAAAGATGGAAAAGCTCTATATAGTCAGCAAAAACAAGATCAGGAGCTGAATGTGGCTCAGATCATGAGCTCCTTATTGCCAAATTCAGACTGAAATTGAAGAAAGTAGGGAAAACCACTAGACCATTCAGGTATGACCTAAATCAAATCCCTTATGATTATACAGTGGAAGTGAGAAATAGATTTAAGGGACTAGATCTGATAGATAGAGTGCCTGATGAACTATGGACGGATGTTCGTGACATTGTACAGGAGACAGGAATCAAGACCATCCCCATGGAAAAGAAATGCAAAAAAGCAAAATGGCTGTCTGGGGAGGCCTTACAAATAGCTGTGAAAAGAAGAGAAGCAAAAGGCAAAGGAGAAAAAGAAAGATATAAGCATCTGAATGCAGAGTTCCAAAGAATAGCAAGAAGAGATAAGAAAGCCTTCCTCAGTGATCAACGCAAAGTCACATAGAGTAGTGTTAAAGACAATACAGCAGGCTCAAAATGGAATTGCTTGTGCTAAAGCCCTATGTCACCAAATCAAAACTTACCTTGACTACGGCTACAGCTCTCCCAGGCATGGAATCGTAAACCTGCCTGATAAATTCCTGCCACCCTCTAAAGAAAAGTAATGTTTCATTAATCAACAGCTCCTCAGAACTCCTTTTATCTGCTAGGTTGGATGCGTGAGGTGTGTACTGAGTCACTTCAGTCCTGTCCAAATCTTTGCGACTCCATGGATCTTAGACCACCAGGCTTCTCAGTCCATGGGATTCTCCAGGCAAGAATCCTGGAGTAGGTTGCCATTTTATCCTCCAGGGGAGCTTTCCAACCCAGGGACTGAACCCATGTCTTTTACATCTCCTGCATTAGCAGGCAGGTTCTTTACCACTAGCACTGCCTGGGAAGCCTGCTAGGTTGTACACTGCTCTTCAGATTGACTTTTGCTTAAATAAAACCTCAAATTTTTAAATATGCTTCAGTTTTTCTTTGAACAGTACTATGCACAGAAATAGACATTTGAGGAAAATGATTAAATAAATATGGCAATGAAAATCCCCAACTGGGACAGTTAGATTCATTACCTCCTTAATTTCCTACCTTTCACCTTCTTCTCAATTCTCTCACTCTCCTGGAGAAGTTATTTCAGTTTATTCAGTGCTATTCCTTCTGATGGTACACTAACTAGGTTTCAAATAGCTCTTTAAAAACCACCCCATGTCATAAATAGGGCACAGAAAGTTCATTGATGGTGAAAAACAAGAATCAGGAACGGCAGTCATCCAAAGACTTTGAACATTTTTAAGTACAAGTAAGTACTCCCCCTTGTTAAATGTTTTTGATGGCTATGGGAAATATTCATATTAGTTTCTAAAAAAAAAAAATGATGACCAGGATAAAGAGGCTATGTAAAAATAGACTGAAGGACAATCACCAAGCCGATTCTGTTTCACCATGCAAGTTTCAGGGACAGCTCTAAACTAGCAATTTTCAATTAAACCCAATCTGTCACGGTGGGGAAAACAGTGTGGCCGACAGGCTCTGCGAAGAGATTTGGCTGCGAGTGGCCATGTTAGCACTCTTAACTGAAAATAAGCTATATTTGTTTAAACCATGGCTTAAATAGCACTGCATATTTTTATTCCTCAGTAAGCATTTATGCCATTAATTTCTACAGCATACAATTAGGCACTGCAAGCTCTGTGTTGGAATCTCCATCTTTCAGTTTTTCTTGTGTCTCTAAGTTTGGCCGGGTAGGAGAAAAGCAGAGTGATAAAATCATCCTTTCTTCCCCTCTCTCTCTCCCACGTTGGGAGACATTTCTGTCCTTGAAAATGTTAAGTGTTCAAATCATTTCTGAGCCCAGTTCATGGTCATCACTTGAAGGAGACAGTTTGAGACAGCAGGAGCCTCTTAAACTATCTCACCACAAAATATAAAAAGTCGGGAAAGAATGCATCCTTCCCCGCTTCAAAATCCAGTGACATGGCACCACTCTTGTCGTATAAATTACCTTCTTTTCAAGGTTGTTCTGAAGAGCTGGGGACTTGTAGGCATCAAGAGACTTTACATTATTAACAAGGTTTATATTCTAGAAAGACATACTGATCAGAAATTAATGGCATTGATATCCCCAGGAACAAAACATGAGCTGTGCTTGGAAAGAGAGATTCTTATTTATCCTGGTCTAATAAACAGGACCTTTCTCTGATCATCACCCTTCAGTAATTTGGATTGACTGTATCATTAGCTCAGTAGCACACATACCAGAACCCAGTCAGAGGTATGTCAATCATCTCATGTTCTTCTTCGCTTCCCCCTCTTCTCTTTTCCCTCTTTTCCTTCTCTCTCGTTATGATTTAATTGAGAAAGCTTGAAGTTTTCTGGTAAGTAAAGTTATGTGCAAACCTAAGATTCCAAGTAGGATCTGAGTTCCTCTCACTGTCCACCTTTACTCAGTGTAATGTGATCAATCTCAGGAGGGATTGAGGGCCTATGTACCAATATTTTATTGAGGTGCCCCCACATTCCTTCAACTGTTGGATGTCCCTGATTTAATTCAGAAGTGAATCAGAGGCTGGCTTTCCTTCCATTTACAGATTTTCAGTTTCAGGAAATTTTGTAAGTCAACAAGCTTTTCTTATTGTCCATGTGCTGGTTATAGAGTATGTATCTGTTGATGGTTTGCAAATCCTTTATGAGGCTCTCAGTGTGTACTTGCAATCACTTGTGCTTGGACAATGATCAGAATTTTTATAAATGAAACTGTAACCAGCTAGCCCACATGGCAAAACACTGCTCTTTGGGACACAGTGTAGCTTATAAGTTAAGCACATGAGTAACACAGAGGAAAAGGAAGGAGAACTCTGTGTTGGTGATGCTGACTTCCCTTAGAGAACAAACTGGTCACCTTACCAAGGCTGACTTGAGCTCTAATATAAACATGCAAAACAAGGAAATTGCATGCTTTGGGGGCATGCTTCATAAGACAGCATAAGGTCCATTTCAGGAAACTCACAGAACAGTGGGTGATGCTAAATGCTAGTGAGGAACTTGCAATATTTTGCACATATGGACTGACTATGCTGTAGCATATATAAATATTTCATTTGCTAATTGTAGTTAGTTATCAGATTGCACATGAACAGACAGAATGACATATGAGAAGTTCCAAGAACACTGTGTAACAGTACATACAGCTGAGATATAGTTTTCTCACACTTGGCGGGCATTCGAGCTCAGCGAACACAACTTTTTCCTTATTCTTTAATTAAGATTAAAATATTTTAAAATCACCAAATTGAGAACATCGTTATAGTGTCGTGTTCAAGGACCAATGCCAAATGGAAAGTCAGAAACTAGAGCTGAAGAGTCATCCATCTTACAATTTGCTTGATGTTTTTGGGAATCCATTGAGAGTTCATTTTACTTCCCCCCAGATTAGGTAACCAATACCTCTCTTTTTCATTTTGGAATTTAATTGATGAGCTACCTAGAGAGGAGGAAAAAAAAAAGAGAAGGAGGAATAATAATTGAAAACATTACAGAATCTCTGAAAAGTGAACTATCAAATCAGCTGTATAAAATTTTCAAAGCAGAAATGAAAGCATTCAGTAATATTTAAAATCGGAAGGGAAGGGATCACAAAAATAATTGAATACATTTCTGCTTTATGGGGATTTATACATAAATCTGAAAAAAATAAAGTGTCTTTCCAAGATCAGGTCTAGGTTGTCAGGGCTAGTACTGGAATTCCTGCTTCCTAGATCTCCACTCTTTCCAGTTTGTTATGCTATCCTTATCATTAACAAACCTTTTTAGTTTGTCTCTAAATTATGATTTAAGTGGATTAGTGAGATGAATATGGGTTTTTGAATCAGTGATATCTGAGTTCAAATCCTGGCATAGTCTCATTTTTTCCCTTCATAAAATAGGTATAATTATACTCATTTCCAGACATGGCTTAAGGACTAGCAATAAAATGTGGACAGTCCCACAAACATTGAGATGTTCAGAAAATAGTAGTTCTTATTGCTATTTATGTATCCTGAAGGCCTGGGTACTTAGTATACACTCAATAAACTTTTTTGAATAAATGAACAAATAAAGGATCAAAGAAATAACTGACAGAGGACATAAGAATGAATAAGTGAGTGAATGACAGTCAGAGCTGTCACTAAAAGATAAATGAAGAAATCTGTATTTTCTTTGGCTTCTTTCAATCTATTAGGAATGCTTTATTTCCTCTTTGACTTCCCTCATTCACGAAGTTTGTTCTTTTGGCTTCCACAGTAGTTGAAAACATGACCCAGAAAACTGAAAATCAAAATGCACAAAATCACTCAAAAATGTATATCAGCTCAGTGCAGCCTAAATTGGAACATCTAATTGAACACCTATTCAAACAGAGCTTTGTAAACGTTACCTGAGATCACCAGCCAATCTCGAGCAGAAAACCTCTCCTAGGAACAGGCCAGTTTAATTAAATTTACCAAGTCATGGAGGACAACATGGCCTTATGCCTAGGTATTCCTTCTTCTTTTTTTTTTTTTAATTAATGTACGCAAAATTACCCTCATACCATTTCAACAACCTGCTTAATCAGACTGCCTGTAAAAGTTGGGAGTCTCCAATATTAACTTTGCTAAAGTGTCCTTAAGACCAGAGGAGCAAAGAAAACAAGGAGAGGTCGGCAGGTCCCTGTGAAAGTGCTACAAGAAACACTATCCGTTCTGTTCCAAAGAAGCTGAACTTTTACTATGGAGAGGTCAGGATGAGGAAGCTGAGTGATCATAAACAATTGTTCTGCCCAGCTCTTCAGCCCATATAATTCTCTAGCAAATAAAGCATGTGGAGGGCCTTGTGTGTGAGGGAATTTTTACTTTAAAAAACTCTGGTCTGGAGATGAAAAGTATGTTCGATATCCTTTCTAATATTCTTCCAACTCTTCAGTTTTTTTTTTTAAGGAAAGATTCCATGGACGGAGAAGCCTAGTAGGCTTCAGTCCATGGGGTAGCGAAGAGTCAGACATGACTGAGTGACTTCACTTTCACTTTTCACTTTCATGCATTGGAGAAGGAAATGGCAACCCACTCCAGTGTTCTTGCCTTGAGAATCCCAGGGACGGCAGAGCCTGGTGGGCTGCCATCTATGGGATCGCACAGAGTCGGACAAGACTGAAGTGACTTAGCAGCAGTAGCAGCATTATAGGCAAGATGAAATCCAATAGACAAATATGTACAGAAATGTGTATAAAAGCCATTAAAAATATTAATGCTTTTCTGGTATAGAAGAAATACTTGCACATTTAAAAAAAAATTGAGGAGACTTCCCTGGTGGTCCAGTGGCCGAGACTTCATGCTTCCAGTGTAGGGGCTACAGTTCCATCCCTGGTCAGGGAACTAGAACCCAGATTCCTCAACTAAGAGTTTGTGTGCCACAGCTAGGACTTGGCAGAGCCAAATAAATAAATAATAATTTGTTTCTCTCTTAACTGGGAATGAGTAGAACAAATACAAAGCAAGGGGTGGGTGTGGGGATGCCATACTTCAGTCCGTCAGCACAAAGGCAGTCTTGGTGGGGGTTTTGTTGGCTTTAAAAAAAAAAAAAATCAGTTTTATCAAGGTATCATTTTCATATAAGAAAATGTACACTTTTCAAGTGTACAGTTCAATAGGTTTTAAGAAACATATACATCAAAGCAACCACCACCAAGGTAAATGACTCTTCTTGGAATTCAAGTCTATACCTCCCATCTTTGGCTCAAGCCAATCTGCTCTTTATCATTGTAAATTGGTTTCCATTTTGTAGAATTCATTAAACAGACTCATACCATACACATTCCTTTAGGTGTGCTTCTTTTATTCTGCCTGTTTTTATATTCATTTACATTGTGGCATAGAATTAATGTTCTAAATGGATGGGTCTGTGTTTTCTTTGGCCTTTAGCACTGTTGGAATAATGTTTACCATCTGGAATAATTTCATCAGGCAAAGGGATGGTTTCAGAAAACAACTACAGAAATCGCCATGAGTTGATCTTGTTCTAGTCTGACCAGAGAAGGATCAACAATGAAGTAAGTCAGAAAGAGAAAAACAAATATCATATATTAATGAATTTGTGTCCCTGGTAGCTCAGCTAGTAAAGAATCTGCCTGCAATGCAGGAGACCCTGGTTCAATTCCTGGGTTGGAAAGATACTCTGGAGAAGGGATAGGTTACTCACTCCAGTATTCTTGGGCTTCCTGGTGGCTTTTCTTTGGTAAAAAATCCCCCTGCAGTGCAGAAGACCTGGGTTCGATCCCTGGGTTGGCAAGATCCCCTGGAGGAGGGCTTGGCAACCCACCACATGGCTATAGTACATGGGGTTGCAAACAGTCGGACATGACTTAGCAACTAAGCACACAGCACATATTGTGGTATGTCCCAGAGATTTGTTCCTTTTTGGTTCTGAGAAGTATTCCTTTGTGTAGAGATACTACAATGTGCTTATCTACTCATCTCTTGATAGACTTTGATTTTTAGTTATTGTTATGAACACATCACTTCCTAGGTGACACAGTGGTAAAGAACTGCCTACCAATGCAGGAGATATGGGTTCCAGTATTCTTGTCTGGAAGATTCCACGAACAGAGGAGCCTGGTGGGCTACAATCCATGACTTGACAGAGTAGGACACAACTGAGCAACTAAGCATGTACACATTATGAATACAATTATTATGAACACTTTGAACACTTATCACAAGTCTTTATGTAGACAAATGTTTTCCTTTCTCTTGGATAAATATGTAGGAGTAAAATTGCAGAGTTGTATAATAATGGATGTTTAACCTTATTAAAAGAAAAAAACCTGTCAATTATTTTCCAAAGTGACTGTAAAATTTTATTTTTCTTATAACAACAATAAAGGTTTGCATTGTCCCATATCCTTGGCAACATTTGTCACTGTCCATTATTTCAACTGTTAGATGTGCAGTGGTATTTTATTGTTGCTGTTAATTTGCATCTCCCTTATAGCTAATGATGGAGAAGGAAATGGCACCCCACTCCAGTACTCTTGCCTGGAGAATCCCATGGAGGGAGGAGCCTGGTAGGTTACAGTCCATGGGGTCGCAAAGAATCGGACACGACTGAGTGACTTCACTTTCACTGTAGCTAATGATGATGAATATATTTTTATGTGCTTATTGACCATTTATATATTTTCTTTTGGGAATTTTCAGTTCAGATTTTCTGTTTATTTAAAAAATTATATTATTGAGTTTTCAATACATTCTGGATATAAATTGTTTGTCAGAAATATGTATTATTAATATCTTCTTCCAATCTGTGGCTTACCTTTTAATTTATAAATGCTATCTTTCAAAGACCAAAAGTTTTTAATTTTGATGATGTCTAATTTATTATTTTTTCTTTTAAGACTCATGCTCTTTGTGTCCTAAGAATTTTTTGCTTGTGTAGTGATATAAGGACTTTATTTATCCTGTGTTTATTCTAGAAGTTTTGGCAAAAACTCTAAAGCAACACTTTGGAGTGTAAAACACTCTTAAAAATTGATGTTTTCATTTCACTTATATTCAATGTATTTTTTGTAATACACTTTTGATTTCTTCTTTGACTAATGGTTTATGTAACATTGAGTTTTTAGACCTCCAGATATATGGGAATTTTCCAAATATCTTCTTTCTCTAAAGTTTTAGCTTAATTCTATTGTAGTTGGCAAATATACCCTATAAGGTATCAGCCCTTTGAAATAGTATCATTTTATGACCCTATACAAAATCTGTCCTGGTGAATGTTAGTCTAGAAGGAAGAGACTAAGAGAAACAGAGAAATCTAGATATTTCTTTAACTTTCTAGTATGTATATTTGTTTTGATCTGAAATATTATCATTTAACAGACTATAACATTAAAATTCATTCAGGAACACATACAGTAATTCTAGGGATGAGAAATTGACCTGTAAATTACATAACATAAATATTTGGAAATTTATCACAATTTCAAGAAATCAACAAAATTAACTTTGCCATATCTAATTTCATATTCAAATTTATTGACTATTTTTCTGAAGGGTATTTAATTTTGTCCTCACATCTTTTAATAATAATATTACTTTGTGAAGTTGCCTCTCTTCCATAAAACTCTTTCAAAAAATGTTTTGAGCCTTTGGCAGTAAATTTGGACATTTAAACCCATGAGGAAGCTAATCTAATCCAAAAAGTTGGGAGTTGGCCAAATAAATATCTCTTTCAGATAATCTGCACTAAAATTCTTTCCATGTTGAAAAAAAAATTGAGAAAAGCTTGATCCTATAACTGAAAATTTCTGTTTCACCAAAAGAACATAAAAGAAACAATAATCTGAAGTTGAGAGAACGTTCTATTAGTTTCCCAAAAGCCTCAATGATAAAATGGGAAGACAATAGGAAGTAATAAGTAGTAAACAGAAGGATGATTTTTCTCAAGCAGATTGTTGTCCTTAGTGAATTCTAGAGGACTACAGAACAACCAAAAAAAGTACTAACCAAAAATTAGAGGTGAACACCATGATGGGAGGTTGGATGAGGCAACAAAGCAGAAAAAAAAAGCTTGAGAGGGTACCACGTTGAGAGACCAGCTTTTATTTGGGTCTGGGCAACCACCATACATAATTTGTTATTCCAATCAATCAGTGATTCCTTTTAAAATTATTGGTAGATTTTTCTTCCCCTTTGCACATTCCTTTGGAATGCACTATTGATGCCATGCAATTATATCTGTTAGGAGTCAGCTATATTAAAAGTCTTGTATGGCAAAAGAGAAACAAGAAAAGATTTTGCTATACTTTTAAATTCAAATTAGCTTTCTCAAACCACAGCTGGAATAGATTATTTTTGACCTTTCTTTAAATCATAATTTATATCTTTGCAAATTACCACCATCAAAGTTGTCAGGACAGCAAGAAAAATGTTTCTGTTTCACAAAGTGGAGGGCATGATGCCATAAGGATGGTTTGCAATGAATTTAGCTCTCCCTACTTACAGTTTTTCAAAATCTTCAGGTTGATCTCAATTATGTTCAGCTGGTAAATTTGCCTTAGTTTTATCTTCTTTTACTCTTTTTTTGCTTAAATACATATAAATTCTAACTTCTTATCTATGGCCAATCTGATTATTACATGAAGTAATCCCTATAAGCTAATAGTCATCATAGATTTTAATGCTGTCACTTTTTCAGACACTGTTTTCTTTTAACCCTCATAACATCAGCAACCTCCTGTAATGGATGAGAAGACTCTTGGAGATATTACATTCTGTACACAGCCTCACAAATAGTAAAAGAAAAAATTATGTTTTGGACCCAGAACTATTTGATTCCAGTCTGTTAAAAAGAACATGTGACTAACTCAGTCTTTCATTATTCATTTTCTTTATTCACTCATTCACATTGGGCACGTTAAATGCCAGCATTACTCAAGATATTCACAGTATTCAAGGGCGTATAAAAATGAATTAGAAAGCAGGCCCTTTCATCAAGGAGTTCACAATCTTTAATTAATTAAATTTTTTAGAAAAATGTTAAGTCAGCCCTGTTCATGTGATGAAATCACCTCCTCCTAGTGTTTATTATCTCTGAGTATATTTGTCTAAATTTGTGCTCTTTTACCTTACCTTTGCAACTGAGAAGAGAATGCTGCTGCTGCTGCTAAGTTGCTTCAGTCGTGTCCGACTCTGTGCGACCCCATAGACGGCAGCCCACCAGGCTCCTCTGTCCCTGGGATTCTCCAGGCAAGAACACTGGAGTGGGTTGCCATTTCCTTCTCCAATGCATGAAAGTGGAAAGTGAAAGTGAAGTCGCTCAGTCGTGTCCGACTCCCAGCGATCCCATGGACTACAGCCCACCAGGCTCCTCCGTCCAAGGGATTTTCCAGGCAAGAGTACTGGAGTGGGGTGCCATTGCCTTCTCCGGAGAAGAGAATAGTTACTTTTTAAAACTAATGCTATAGATGGATGGGGGGCTTCCCTGGGGTAAAGAATCCACCTGTAAACCAGGAGACACAGGAGATGCGAGTTTGATCCCTGGATGGATCAATAGTTACTATAGGAATGCTTTCATATGTATGTTATCTTATCATACCAAGTCAGGGTAATAATTAGGTGGATTAGACTGATATTCAGAGTCATTTCTGTAAAAAATAGACAAGAGAAGTATGGGAAGTCACGTAGGTAATGTTTTTTAATCCATCAATCAAATGGCCTGGACTTGTCCTGAGTTTCTGTGTGGAAGAATGGAAGGTGCAGCACAGGGATCCAGGTGAGAGGACAGAAAGAAAAACAAACATACGATGAAAGAACACTGAGTGTCCTTCGTATGGAAGAATCATATACGAAATGTGTATGTCAGTAAGATGTTGTGACCCATCAAAGTCTTCCTTCTTGGGACTTCCCTGCAATCCACTGATTAGGACTTTGCCTTTCAGTCCAGGGGAGGTGGTTTCCATCCCTGGTTGGGGAGGTAAGATCCCACATGCCTTGCAGTCAGAAAACCAAAACATTAAAAAAAAATAAACAATATTGTAACAAATTCAATAAAGACTTAAAAACAAACAAAAATGTCTTCCAGGTGGATTGAGGCTCCCAAGCAAGTCAAAGTTTATCAAAGTCTTTTGTAACTTCCAAATTACTCATCACAACAAACTGTGTTTTGGGTCCTAAGAATTGGGAAAGAGAACTGAGGAAAGAGTTCAGAAGAAGAGTTTCTTTTCTGTCTCTTCTGAATACAGACTTTGCATTTTACTCTTCATTTTCTAAATTGTCTATTCTTTATCCCTTTAAGTCTTTAAAATGGATTTCTCTCATCATATCTCAAAAGAACCATGATTAATTAATGGTAAGATGTCTGTGACTAATTAAGCATACTTGTGAAATAGAATTTTTAGGGATAGAAAGCTCTCTCACTTAATAACCTGACCTCAATTTACAGAAAAATATAGTACATTTGTAGGTAGAAGGTTAACTTAGCAAAGAGTCTTCCCTGGTGGTTCAAATAGTAGATTCAGTCTGCAATGTAGGAGACCAGGGTTTGATCCTGCCTTGAAGGCAAGCATTTTGCTAAGCTAAAGAGAAAGCATCCGTTGCTCAGTCATGTCTGACTCCTTGAAACCCCATGGACTGCAGCCTGCCAGGCTCCTCTGTCCATAGAATTTTTCAGGCAAGAATGCAGGAGTGGGTTTCCATTTCCTTCTCCTGGAAAATCCCATGGACGGAGGAACCTGGTAGGCTGCAGTCTATGGGGTCGAGAAGAGTCGGACACGACTGAGTGACTTCCCTTTCACTTTTCACTTTCATGCATTGGAGAAGGAAATGGCAACCCACTCCAATGTTCTTGCCTGGAGAATCCCAGGGACGGGGGAGCCTGGTGGGCTGCCGTCTATGGGTCACACAGAGTCGGACATGACTGAAGCGACTTAGCAGCAGCAGCAGCAGTATATATGCACTCACTTAAAATATATGAATCCTACTCTCATCTTTGAAAATTTTCCTCCCAGTTGATTCACTGTCAATATTTTTGTCCCTGGAATTAAGTCTCCTGTAGAATGAAAGTTTACAGCAGGTTGCTTTTTTGTATTTTAGCAAAAGATCCTTTTGTTTGTTTGTTTTTGTTTAAGCTTTTCATGGGTTAAGCAGTCCTCACCTAGTTATCATGATCTGCTTTTGGGGGAAAGAGCTCCACTTGTCCATTGCTCTTCAGTGATGCTACTATTTCCTTTCTGGGACCTGTTTCTCTGGATAACCATGGACCATGGTTGAGAACATTTGCAGTGGAATAAGCCAATGACTGGTATGGCTGAGGCCTGCCATGTAAAGATCATTATACTTATGGATGATTCAGCTGCCCTTTCACATTTTCTGGAGGAAATAGGTTGAGGAAAATATGGAGGAAGAAAGGATGACTTATTTTTTAGATTTAGTCTTTCTTAAATTGGCTTTGTGTGTTTTGAAGATGACAGACAGAAAAAGACTGCTTCAGGAAGAACTGACTTTTTCTGTGACTAAAAAGAAGCAGAATCGAAAGAGAAGAGCTACTGATCAGGCTGGGTTTAGCACATCTGTCATTATCAGCTTTCCTTCTGAGTTATTTTAATGTTTTATTAATCCTGTTCCTCAAAATATCTTCCTCCTTTTACAACCACAGAATAAAATAAAATGTGACAATGTGTTTTCTTTTGTGCTTAAGTAGATGGCGTTCTCACAGATGACACTGTGGGTCAACATGACCTCAACTTTAGTTTTATTATATGATATCTACAATGGTGTCTTATCAGTGCCTCCTACTCTTTTGTGTTTATACAATTTTTAAAGAATTAATGTGGATCAGTGGGCCTTAACCATGAGTAGCAGAAAATCAGATTATGAATTCTCAGACATTTTTTCTTAGATTCTTAACTGAAATTACAAAATAATTAATCACTTTTTAGGGGGAAGAAGATAGAAAGTGAAGGAATTAATTGGTAAACAATAGGGTTTAAATGGGTTCACTGATCATCTCAACTTCAAATACTAAAGCTATTAATTGCAATTCACTAAGGACCTGAATATATAACAACCTTACTATGGAAACATGTTAGATTATATTAAGGTGAGGTTAAAGCATTGGAATATGTTTACAAAAAGACTGTATAATCTGCTTAGAAATATTTTAAACATGGATGCTTTTTATTCCAGTGGTTCTAAAATGTGGTCTATAGGTCAGCAACCAACTAAACTGTGAATCTGTTAGATAGATAAATTCTCTGGCCCCACCCACAATTACTCAATAAGTGTCTAGGGATGAGATTCAGAAACCTCTGTGTTAACAACCTCTCCAAGGATTCTGCTGTTTTACAGTGACTGATCAGCTCACTGATTCTCAAGCTGACATCATATAAGAATCACTGGGGATCTCTAAAATCTACCAGTTCAGTTCCGTTCAGTCGCTCAGTTGTGTCCAACTCTTTGTGACCCCATGAATTACAGCACGCCAGGCTTCCCTATCCATCACCAGCTCCTGGAGTTCATTCAAACTCAAGTCCATCAAGTCAGTGATGCCATCCAGCCATCTCATCCTCTGTTGTCCCCTTCTCCTCCTGCCCCCAGTCCCTCCCAGCATCAGAGTCTTTTCCAATGAGTCAACTCTTCCCATGAGGTGGCCAAAGTATTGGAGTTTCAGCTTTAGCATCAATCCTTCCAAAGAAAACCCTGGACTGATCTCCTTTAGAATGGACTGGTTGGATCTTCTTGCATTCCAAGGCACTCTCAAGAGTCTTCTCCAACACCATAGTTCAAAAGCATCAATTCTTCGGTGCTCAGCTTTCTTCAAGTCCAACTCTCACATCCATACATGACCACTAGAAAAACCATAGCCTTGACTAGACGGACCTTTGTTGGCAAAGTAATGTCTCTGCTTTTGAATATGCTATCTAGGTTGGTCATAACTTTCCTTCCAAGGAGTAAGCGTCTTTTAATTTCATGGCTGCAATCACCATCTACACTGATTTGGAGCCCCAAAAAACAAAGTCTGACACTGTTTCCACTGTTTCCCCATCTATTTCCCATGAAGTGATGGGACCAGATGCCATGATCTTCGTTTTCTGAATGTTGAGCTTTAAGCCAACTTTTTCACTCTCCTCTTTCACTTTCATCAAGAGGCTTTTTAGTTCCTCTTCACTTTCTGCCATAAGGGCTACCAAGGCTTGGGCTATACCCCAAAAACACTTAAATGAGAATCTTCTGGGGACTGGACCCAGATCCTGGTGGCTCAGACAGTAAAGAATCTGCTTGCAGTGCAGGAGACCCAGGTTTGATCCCTGGGTCAGGAAGATGTCCTGGAGGAGTGAGTGGCAATGCACTCCAGTATTCCTGCTTGGAAAATCCCACAGATAGAGGGGACTAGTGGGCTATAGTCCATGGATTCACAAAAAGTTGGACATGACTGAGCAATTAACACTTTCACTTTCAGATTACCCTAATGAACAACCAGACCAGCTTCCAGAAGAGTATTTCTCAACCCTGGTTTCACTTTATAATCACCTGGGAAACTTCAAGACATACTGATATCAGGGGTTCCATTATCCACCAGTAAAAATCAAGTACACCCTTACCAGTTTTAAATTAAATTCTGAGGATATAATGGTTTTCCCTGGTAGCTCAGTGTTAAAGAATCTGCCTACAATGCAGGAGACATAGGTTTTTTCCAGCATCAGGAAGGTCCCGTGCAGAAGGAAATGGCAACCCACTCCAGTATTCTTGCCTGGGAAATCCCATGGAGAGAAGAGCCTGGCAGGACACAGTCCATGGGGTCACAAATAATCAAGCACAACTTAGCTACTAAAAAACAACAGCAATATGGTAGCTACAGTATTGTCTGCTTAAAAAGATGAGAAGACAGTAGATCTTAAAAGTTCTCATCACAATGAGGAAAAAAAATGGAAAAAACGAAGAATTTCTGTGGATTGGATCTGGGAATGGCTACTGTTTAGAAGCTTCCCATGTAACTTCTATGCAGTCAGGGTTGAGAACTACTGCTCTAGCTAAAGCCATCTGAATGGATTAAGTAATATCTCTAGGTCTGTTGTTTTGATGCAGTTTATTTTTTTAAAGGTTGTGCTAAAAGGTATAATTTTACATGCAAACTTTTCCACTTACCATATTTTAAATTAACTTATTATTATTTGTTTTAACCTTGGGAAATTGTTACAGTTCCCCATTGTGGTAGTCACCTGATATAAGCCTGTTTTTAATGAATGAGTTGATGCATTAACCACAACTGATGAAAGGGAAAGAGTAGGAATGGACACACACAAGGGGTGAAAGCCAGCCACAGGAGGAGTTTTCAGGTCACATGGTAATTGGCACGATGAAGCAACACATTTCCTGTTGCAGAAACCATGTCCATATTCAGAGAAGAGGAGAATCTCTTCTGAGTCTGATACCATGATGCAAAAGTAGATAAGGTATAAACAAAATAAAATACAAGGTGTTCAGGTCTTCCCAGGTGCCAGGCAAAGCAGATATTTACTCGTCTTTCTTGATAAACCAGTGAACACATAGGCCACTTTAAAACTAGCATGCAATTTTATTTTACCTCATTTGGCACCTAGGCTTCAATGAATGCTTTCACAAAAGAAGATTTCAAAGACATATTTGGTGAATGGGATGAACCTTCTGAATTTAATGCACACTCATCTGAGTCATCCTTGAGAGATATCTCATTAATCTTCTATTTAGAATCCATCACCAAACCTGTGTGCTTTCCTGAGAATGTCTGTGTGTGTGTGTGTGTGTGTGTGCTAAGTTGCTTCAGTCATGTTGACTCGTTACAAGGCTATGGACTGCAGCCCACAAGGCTCCTCTGTCCATGGGATTCTCCAGGCAAGAATACTGGAGTGGGTTGTCATGCCCTCCTCCAAGGCATCCTCCTGACCCAGAGATCAAACTGGCCTCTCTTATATCTCCTGCATTTGTGAGCAGGCTCTTTACCACTAGTACCATATGGAAAGCCTAAGAATGGCTCTAGGGATAACCATGTCTCCTCTATTCACATTTACCACTACTCCATGTCTCCATCCCTCACATCATTATTATTCCAATCAACTCCTAAGAAGATGCTTTGCCACATTTCCTATAGCTGGTGCCATCCTGCATACACAGCAGCCAGAGAAAATCATACTAAAGCTCTGTTCCCTCAGACCACTATCCTGCAAGGGCTCCAATTTTCCTTCAGGATAAAGAGAAAAGTACCTTCACATAGTTTATATTTTCCCTGAATCAATGTAACCCCTTTGTCCAATATCTTTTGCACTGGTTCCCCAAGGTAAACTCTTAGCTCCAGTCAGCTGATCATCTCATTATTTTCCATATATGAAAAAAATTCATATTTGTCATAACATAGCAGCTCTTGCCATCCCTCCCACCACCCTCCTGTCTATCCATGTTGTGTCTGCACCTCAGAGTTCAGACAAAATCTTAAAATTTGGATTGCAATAGTGCTTAAGTTCCCTACCCCTGTACTCACTGGGCTTTTTCTCCTTGGCCTACCTAGTACAACCATATTCCTCCTCACAGAGATCAGCCCTTAATTGTCCTTTCTATAGATAAAAGAGCTCATTCAAACTCAGTTATATGGAGCTCTTTCTTTCATTTAAAATTTGTCCATACATCTTCTAAGTAACTTCCAACGTGTCAGAGACCTGCATGTTCATCCAGCACTAAATTTATGGTAGTCATTTCATTACGTGTTTCACATGGATTATTTAGGTTATTTCACTTCCTCATACAATTCTAGGATATAAATATTATTATTATCTGAACTTAACAGAGAAGGAAAGTGAGACATAGATGTTTAAAAAAAAAACAAAACAGACTTACACCAAGTAAAGAGCTGTTAAGTGGAGAATCTGGAATTCAGATCTACCTTTTATTTCAAAGCCAGTGATCTTTTCCTGATATCCTCAAAAGCCTTCCAAACCATCTTTTAAAGCTTTATGATTGAGTTGAAATTACTCAGACTTTTAAAAGAAAATACTCTTTTTTTAAGGGGAGAAGTGTTTTATCTCAAATCTTTTTAGACAGAGTGACAGATACTAAAAAAGAAAAAAAAAACATGAATTTTATTAAGTAGAACAATTAATTTTCTATTCAATAAAAATGGCTAATGTTGACGATTATGGCATATCGCCAGTGTGTAATGACTCTGAAATCAAAACCTTAGATGCTGAATCAAGCCAAGACCCTGAAATGGCTGAATGATATATTAGGAAGGGTACAAGAGAAGCTAAGATGAAGGGTGGGAGTTTTCCAAGGTTAATTACAGAACAAATGTCTAGGAACAAGGCCGTGAGAACAAAGAGGTATGATATGTGACATCTGCTAAGGGCTGGGACCAGCACTTTGGAGACCTTCTGCAAGTACTCTTCATTATTTAAGAACACATTACCCTCTGAAGATTCTCTAAAGGTTAGGGTCAGCTTTACACTCAGACTTTATTTTCATTCTTTGTTAATTTACAAATGGTGTCTGAATACCTCTCTAAGCCTCTCATTATATAGTTGCTTCAGTTGTGTTCAACTCTGTGTGACTTCATGGACTGCAGCCCGCCAGATTCTGTCCATGGGATTCTCCAGGCAAGAATACTGGAGTGGATTGCCATGCCCTTCTCCAGAGGATCTTCCTGACCTGGGAACTGAACTCACCTCTGCCTGCATTTCCTGCAATGCAGGCAGATTCTTTACCCACTGAGCCACCTAGGAAGCCCTGTAGGTCTGCTGCTGCTGCTGCCGCTAAGTCTCTTGAGTCATGTCCGACTCTATGCGACCCCATAGACAGCAGCCCACCAAGCTCCCCCATCCCTGGGATTCTCCAGGCAACAACACTGGAGTGGGTTGCCATTTCCTTCTCTAATGCATGAAATTGAAAGTGAATTCGCTCAGTCATGTCCGACTCTTAGCGACCCCGTGGACTGCAGCCCACCAGGCTCCTCAGTCCATGGGATTTTCCAGGCAAGAGTTCTGGAGTGGGGTGCCATTGCCTTCTCCACTGTAGGTCTATAGGTGCTCTACTAAATGGGTTTCCCAGGTGACTCAGTGGTAAAGAATCCACCTGCAATGCAGGAGACAAGGATCCAATCCTCCCTGGGTCAGGAAGATCCCTGGAGGAGGAAACAGCAACCCACTCCAATGTTCTTGCCTGGGAACTCCCATGGACAGAGAGACCGGCAGGCTACAGTCCATGGGGTCACAGAGTTGGATATGAGTGAGCAACTAACAATAACAACAGCTCTACTGAATATATTCAGAGTAATCATCCAACTTTACCCAGTTTGGCTTTGTGGTAAGTGGTACAGAAAATGCATAAAGATATGATAGAGATACTTGCATATTTTCTTTTTGGGGGGCTTAGAAACAACAATAATTTACTCCTCACAGTTCTAGAGGCTGGGAAGTTCAAGATCAAGACACTAGCAGATTTGGTATCTGGCAAGAGACTGCGTTTTTAATACAGTTCATGGGGTTCTCACGGCTGAAATATTGGAGTGGTTTGCCACTCCCTCGTTCAGTGGCAAGGCCTGTCGCCATGACAAGGCAGTGATCCATGAAGGGATGGGATCCATGCAGCCCATGGGGTCTTGAAGAGTCAGACAGGACTTGGCAACTGAGCAAAAACAACAAGAAGAACCTGCTTTCTGGTTCATAGACATCTCGCTGTGTCCTCTCATGGTGGGAGGGGCAAAGGATCTCTCAACACATGGGTGTTTTCTCTAACTTATAATAGCTCTGCAAGGTAGGGATTTATAATTCTGTATTACCAACGAGGAAACTGCGGTGTTTCTTAACTTCTCCAAAGTCACATTGCTATTAAATGTCAAATCTAGGATTTGAATTCAGGTCTCTCTCTCCCTTTTTCTTTTTATTGATAGATCCCCTTCCCACTGTAGTACTGTCTACTCCAGAATAAACTGAGTTATGCTATGCTAACAAATCCTGCCCTCCCCCTCCCCTCCCCGCCCCAAATCTCAGTAGCCTAAGCCATCATAAGTTAATTTCTTGTTCACACTAAGTGCTCTGTGGGTTTGGGCAGCTCTCCAGGGAACTGTCTTCAGTGTGGAGGCTGAGTATCATAGGCTCTTGGAGCACCGCCATATTTCCACGGGCTTCCACAGCCAAGGAAAGTGCATACCAGTTCTTAAATGCCTCAGTTGAGGAGTGATACACTTCATTTGTGCTCACGTTTTGTTGGCCAAAGAAAGTCACACAATAACCACACGTAACTTGTGAAAGGAAAGGAGAACCAGAAATCTTAGTAAGAAATAGTAATTTCTACCACAATAAGAAGGGACTTCCCAAGTGGCTCAGCAGGTAAAGAATCAGCCTGCAATGCCGGAGATGTGGGTTTGATCCCTGGGTCAGGAAGATCCCCTGGAGGAGGGCAGAGCAACCCACTCCAGTATTCTTGCCTAGAGAATCCCATGGACAGAGAAGCCTGGCAGGCTACAGTCCATGGGGTTGCAAAGAGTCGGTCATAACTGAAGCAACTGAACACACACGCACCACAATAAGGAATGCTATATTTCAACTCAGTCAAGTACTACCAATTCTTTACTTAGAGAAAAACATTTTGCTAAGAACAAAGATGATGGGATTTAACATGATATGAAGAAACTGACAGTTTGATAAAGAAAGTAGATAGGTACTGTAAAAAGGATCTAGCATATTAATATAGCAGGACAAAGAATATCTGAACTCAGAGGAGAGAAAAGCAACTTAGATTTGGAAGATTCTGGAAGGTAAAAGGAATTTACATTGGTCTTTGGAGAATGAGCTTCCCTAACGGCTCAGCAGGTCAAGAATCTGCCTGATATACAGGAGACACAGGAGACACAGGTTCGATCCCTGGGTTGAGAACATCCCCTGAAGGAGAAAATGGCAATCCACTCCAGTATTCTTGCCTGGAAAATTCCAAGGACAGAGGAGCCTGGTGGGCTACAGTCCATAGGGTCGCACATCCACAACTAAGCATGCACACAATGAAATCTGAGAATCTGAAGAACTTAATTCAGAAATACAAGGAAGAAAGTTGAAGAAAGAAAAAATACATGAAGGTGTAAGAACATTTGTTCATATCACTGCTCTCAGGTAACTTAAGACATGTCCACTCTCCAGAGACAAATTAAGCACCCCAGTGGTAGCAGAAGGGAACAGGCAGTAAGCCTGGAAGAAGTCACTGCCCTTTACCTGCTCTCCATGGTTCTTGCTTTTTTTGAGTGGTAGATGATACCTGTCCCTTTTTCTTTTAAAAACATTTTTTGGCTATGCCTCCTGGTACGCGAGATCTTGGTCCCCTGACTAGGGACAGAATCCTAACCTCCTGCAGTAGAAACATGGAGTCTCAACCACTTGCGTTCACTCTGCTTCCACCCACATATTTTATCATAGTCACCACAAAGTGCATTTCAATTTTTTTTTTTTTAATTTCAAAGGTGCCACTTTTAGAAAATATTCACGGACAGTGAGAGGACTCTCCAGGCTCCAAGCCTGGGGATACATGCCTGCCCGTCTCCCAACATACTCACTTGCTTTTACATTTGTATGCTGCTAAGGTGGACTTCGCATTAACTGACCCAGGAGGCAAAGGGTCACACAGGTAAAAGGATTGGACGTGTAACAAACTCTGAGGTTCAGGGTCATGAACCATGTTGGTGGGGTAGGATAGCTTTTGCCCTAAACCCAAAGAGGACAGAATTTGCTATAAGAAATTGAGATTTTTTTTAACCCAAAGGCTGGATTCATCACCAAGACACTGGTGAGGTTCTCTACAGGTGTCTGCTCAACTGGTACAGAATTTTTCACACTCAGGTCTAGAGGTGGTTATAGAGCCTGGAGAAGGATCTATAGATCTATAGAGCCTGGAGAAGGATTGATTTCACAAGTGCAGAGCCTCAGCAACCCTGAGAAGTGGCCCATGAGATTTGTGAAATGAATTGAGTGTGGAGAGCTTCAGGAAAAGATGAGTGAGTCAGTCAGACACCCTACCCATTCAGCTCAAGTGGTCATTCTTTCATTACAAGCTGTATAACCCGGAACCCTAGGTGTCTCCCCATCGATTCTCCATGTCTTCCCCCTTTCTGGGCATATTCAGTTGAGACTACACAGGCTTTCAGTGCAGTCACCTTCTTACAAATGCCTTCTGTGTACTTGTCCAGAAACTTAGGCCCCTCTCTCCCTCACCACAAACTTACCATTACCTTGATGTTTTTAATATAATTTTTAATACTATTTCTACTTACATGTGCATATCTAATCAAGATAGCATCACCCTTCATGTTCTAAAATTTTATCTAAATAGTATAATACATTACATGTGAAGTGAAGTGAAGTCGCTCAGTCGTGTCTGACTCTTTGCAACCCCATGGACTGTAGCCTAACAGGCTTCTCTCCATAGGATTTTCCAGGTAAGAGTACTACATACCATTATGTTTATCCACTTTTTGAGGCTTATCCATGTCTTAGAAAATGTATTCCAATGTATTGGAATTTGGTTTAGTCACAGTTTCATTTTCAGTATGTGGGATTGTAATGTGTATGTAATGTGTACGTGTGTGTGTAATTTTTGTTTTGTTGTTTTGTTTTCCCTTTTCTCTTTCCATTTACCCTTGCTTTATTAATTTGCTCAATGATTATTTATCAAAATCTTCTAATTGGCAGTGAGTTAAGTACTTAGAAGGACTTCCCAGGTGGCTCAGCCAGTAAAGAGTCTGCCTGCAATGCAGGAGACTGGGGTTCAATCCCTGGGTCAGGAAGATTCCCTGGAGCAACCTCTCCAGTATTCTTAGCTGGGAAATCACATGCTTAGAGGAGTCTGGTGGGCTGCAAGTCCATGGGGTCACAAAGAGTTGGACATAGCTTAGCGATTAAACTACAAACAACAACAGGCACTTAGGGATGTTACAGTGAATTAAAGAGACTTAAAACACAGAACAAACAAACCAGCAAAATCTGGGCTCCTGGAGTTTATTTTCTGATGATGAGGAGACATCATATAGGAATACATGTATGCAACAGTTAGTATGTCTAATGACAGAAAGTGCTAGGGAGAAAAACAAGCCAAGAAAGGGAGAAGGGCATGTCTATGGCAGGGCTTAAGATTTCTAATAGGATGATCAGAAAAGGATTCATTTCAAGGTAACATTTGAAAAAAAAGCTAAAGGAGATGAGAGGGTAAGACTTGTGGTTCTTCAGGAGAATGTTACAGTCAGAGGGCAAAGGAGCAAATGTGACTCCAGAGACAGTAGCATGTGTATTTGTGTTCAAGTAGCATCAAAGAGAATAGTGAGGCTGGAATGGTGTGAGCAAGGGGTAGAACTGATTGAAAGAGATCAAGGAGGCATTAGATTGTGTAGAGCGTTAGACTTTGGACTCCACTCTGGAGCAATGGAAACCTTTCCAAATGTTTCAACTGTGGTGTAATGGGAATGCCTGGTGTACCTCAGGGACTCCCTCAGGCTACCATTTTGAGATTAGACAGGAGGGCAGCACTGCAACGAGGGGGACCACTCAGGAGTTGCTGTAGCCCAGATGAGGGGCAATGGCAGTGTGAGCCAAGGTGACAACTATGGAGATCATGAGAGGGGGTCAGATTTCAGATTTGATTTGAAAGTGAAACTGTCAGGATTTGCTAGCTGATTGTTTGTAGGATAAAACAAAGAGTCAAAGATGTTACTAAAGTTTTCAATCTCATCGATGGAAAGGATAGTTCCCATTAACTGAGATGGGAAAGACTACAAGAGGAGAGAACTTTTAGGGATGCATTTAGGAGCTGTGATTTGAAATACCCAAGTCGAAATATCAAATAGGCCATTAGATGTGTGACTCTATGTCCAGGGGAAAGGTCTAAGTTGGAAATGTAACTTGGGGAGGTCATCAGGATATGGATGGTATTTAAAAACATGAGCAGGGATTGTGTCACCAAAGAGTGACTACAGCAGGAGAACAGTTTGGAAGACTCAGTCCTGGGACAGTTCAGTGTTTGGAGGTCCACTCAGTTCCTTCAAGTCAGACCAGAACCAGGATTCACAGTGGTAGAGCTTCCTGCCCCATAGTAAGGGGCTGGTTTAAATCTTAATCACACAACTAAATTTGTGTCCTTGTATATGTGCTAGTTGCTCAGTCACGTCTGACTTTTTGCAACCCCATGGGTTGTAGCCCACTAGGCTCCTCTGTCCATGGAATTCTCCAGGCACGAATACTGGAGTGGGTGGCCATTCCTTTCTCCAGGGGATCGTCCTGACCCAGGGATTGAACCTGGGTCTCCTGCATTGCGGGTGGATTCTTTACCATCTGAACCACCAGGGAAAAACCCTAGGTTAAATGATATATATCATAGTCCCAGACAATAAGAGTGAGTAATATTTTCAACCCCATCCCTGCTCTTGACTTAAGGTAGCCTGATCAGACTTCTAAACCCTCAGACCATGTCACACAAAGACAGACTTTAGACCCCCACCACCTCCTACTCATGGCTTTATACTACTACTCACATTGTGTTGTCCTCCATGTATATTCAAAGGAAATTTGTTTATTTCTTGTTTGTAAGCCTGACTATGTAATTATTTTTCATTTTATATCTTATCTCTGTAGGTGCTTGAATCAGAAGAGGTGTGTCAGAGAGTAAACTTACTATTCCATCTGGACCCCTTGGCTTCCACCCCCTCCTTTTGTGAGCGTTCAGTGTAATTGGCTTTTCTCTTCTTATGGACACTTCCCTAACATTAACTTCTATTTCATTCACTCTCCTGATTTGCTTCTGCCTCTCTGGCTATTCATTTGGTCCTTTTCAAGTTTATCTTCCTCTCCTTAAAACTGTAAATGTAGGAATGTCATGGGGGCTTGCTCCCAAGCCCCTGTCTTCCCACTCTCTCCCTAGTCGATTTCATCAGCATTTTCATGTAAAAATACCAATTCTGTGCTGATGACTTTTATCTTCATCTCTCCCTGACTGACCTCTCTTTTAAAATCTAGGCTTATACATTTAACTGCATGTGTACTTGATTCTTAGGTGCATCTGAAACCTAAGTTGTTAAAATTTTGATTTCTTCCTATAATGTGGTTCTCCTTTCCAATTTCAGCATTCACCCAGTGGTTTATGCCCAGAACAAACATTGCAGTCTTTGACACTACCTTCGCCTTCATTCCCACAGTCAGACACTATCAAATCATGTCAACTCAATCTCCAAAATATATGTCAAAACCATCCTTTGGTGAAATAACTAGATAAGCCAAAGTATGAAGTTCTGTGAAACCAAAGGAAGCTAAAGGAACCCCTAGAAGTTGTGTGATAAGGATGTGCTATATGATTTTAGAGATGCTGGCTTAAAGCTCAACATTCAGAAAATGAAGATCATGGCATCCGGTCCCATCACTTCATGGGAAATAGATGGGGAAATAGTGTCAGACTTTATTTTTGGGGGCTTCAAAATCACTGCATATGGTGACTGCAGCCATGAAATTAAAAGATGCTTACTCCTTGGAAGGAAAGTTATGACCAACCTAGATAGCATATTCAAAAGCAGAGACATTACTTTGCCAACAAAGGTCCGTCTAGTCAAGGCTATGGTTTTTCCTGTGGTCATGTATGGATGTTAGAGTTGGACTGCAAAGAAGGCTGAGCGCCAAAGAATTGATGCTTTTGAACTGTGGTGTTGGAGAAGACTCTTGAGAATCCCTTGGACTGCAAGGAGATCCAACCAGTCCATTCTAAAGGACATCAGTCCTGGGATTTCTTTGGAAGGAATGATGCTAAAGCTGAAACTCCAGTACTTTGGCCACCTCATGCGAAGAGTTGACTCATTGGAAAAGACTCTGATGCTGGGAGGGATTGGGGGCAAGAGGAGAAGGGGACAATAGAGGATGACATGGCTGGATGGCATCACTGACTCTATGGACATGAGTCTGAGTGAACTCTGGGAGTTGGTGATGGACAGGGAGGCCTGGCGTGCTGCGATTCATGGGGTCACAAAGAGTCGGACACAACTGAGCGATTGATCTGATCTGATCTGATCTGATCCCCAACTCCCTTCTTTTTTGGAGTATAGAATTATAAACATTTAAGTAAGAATGGATTTGTGACACCTTGCCCTATTCACTATCTTTGAAATAAAAAAATAAAGCCCAGAAATAAGTATCTCATTAACATTTCCACAATTAGTAGTGAAAGATTTAAGACTAACCCTTATATCTCCTAATTCAGTACAGTGTTCTTTCTCAGAGCCATGTCAACAGGAAGTCATGTCTGGGTTCTGAGACTAATGCCTTACAAACAGCATTTCTTGATATCTGTAATTTTTTTAAAAGTAAGACAAAACTGGTTTTGTAGAAATTTTCAATTCTGTAGTAGTAGTGCAAATTTAACTTTGGTTTTAGCATAAACATAGTTTTCTTTATGAAACACTGATCTTAAAACAAGCAAACTAACAAAATATGTGTCCTAAATACAGCTCAGGTTGCAAATAATGCTATTCCTGTGGTTAATGATATTTGGATTTTTGTGCAAGGTCTAAGATTTTAGAAGGAAACTGGGAAAGCAATGGCATCTTGCCATTTCCACCTCACCCCTCTATGGACTGTATTCCTGCTTTCAGAACTATTCTGCTGTAAGCTTCAAAGTCTTAAGATTATCATCCTTTATTTGATAGGGAAGATAATCCTGTTGATGTTTGTGCAACCAAGTTGTCTCTAAACCTGATCCACTTAAAATAAAATATGATAGCAAAATTGTTCTTTTCAGTCTCTGAAGAATCTGATAATAGAATGAAGTAATTGAGGTAATTCGAGAAAAGATTAAGGACTTGATGACAAAATTATCCTCTTACAGAATAGAGTTGTGTTGATGAGTAAAAGCTTGAATTCTCCTCTCTTTACCTGAGTTGAATCCTATTATTACTTTAGTTCAAGTAGATCCTTGCAATTAAATTGCCATTGATAGAAAACTACCTGAGTAAAACCTTTTCTTATTTTTAAATGCTAAGCATGAAATTTTAGGCAAATAATACTTATCATAGGAATGGAACTAAAAGTTTTTTGTAATAAAAACAGCAAAATGAAGTCTATTTATTTCATCTAAGATGAAATTGTATGAGGATATTTGCTTAATTGACATCTATTTTCTGTACTTTGGCAAAAGAGCAATCATTGAAACACTGGTTATATTGTCAAATATCTAATTTTGACTGCATGTTTTTAAATCATATGGCATGCATAGTCAGGGTTCAGGGTATAGATTTTAGGTTCAGGAAGATCTGACTGAAAATTCTGCCTCGGTCACTTCCTCACTAACATTGAACAAATTACTTAAAATATAGCTAATGCCTAGTGTCCCCACCACACTGAACCACTTAGCATTACCTGAGGTCATCATGACCCCTCTGATTTCCACATCACTGTACATGATGACTCCTTTCCAAAAGAAGTTTCACAACCTAAAAGCAGAGAATTCTATTTTATTCAGCAAACTTTCTGAGGACTTAAGCCTGGGACACAGCCTCTAAGCCCCGAGGGACTGCTTCCAAGAGGTAAGAGAAGAGACAGGATATAAAGGAGATTTTGCAACTAAAATAAGGTAGTTAGGACATCAAGAGATTACTTACTTGTAGTTAAAGGAAAACCAGACATCTCAAATTAATGAATTTAGCACTTTTTTATGTATGGGTAGATGGAAGAATCAGGGCTTATTGGAATCACTCCTTTGATAGGCACCTTCACTCTAGGGCCAGTATCCTGTTTTTATCCATCCTGAATCATCTCAGGGTGCACAGTTGAGGGTGGCTGCACTGGCTCCCAGCTCCATGGCTGCAGCATCCTTTCTTTACTGATATGGCAGATGACATTCTTTTGTCCACATTTCTCACTCTTTTGAATACCTCATCACCTCCACCCCTTCACTGTCTAGCTAACTGCTTATCTATTAAGACCCTCTTGATCCTCTAAAATTTAGGTTTAGATCTGGACTATTTCAGTCTTTTTTTTTTTTTTTTTTTTACTATTTCAGTCTTAAACCTTTTTTTATTTTATTTTATTTTTTAACTTTACAATATTGTATTGGTTTTGCCATATATCAAAATGAATCTGCCACAGGTATACATGTGTTCCCCATCTTGAACCCTCCTCCCTTCTCCCTCCCCATACCATCCCTCTGGGTCGCACTGCACCAGCCCCAAGCATCCAGTATCGTGCATTGAACCTGGACTGGCGACTCGTTTCATATATGATATTATACATGTTTCAATGCCATTCTCACAAATCATCCCACCCTCTCCCTCTCCCACAGAGTCCAAAAGACCATTCTATACATCTGTGTCTCTTTTGCTGTCTCGTATACAGGGTTATTGTTACCATCTTTCTAAATTCCATATATATGCATTAGTATACTGTATTGGTGTTTTTCTTCCTGGCTTACTTCACCTTCTTAAATTCTCTTTCAACTCTCTGTTTCATTGTCTTGTCTATGAACTCCTTTATAGTGAAGATCTTGACTGTTGGGGGTTCCCAGGTGGTACTAGTAGTAAAGAATCTCCCTGCCAACGAAGCAGATGCAGGTAACACAATTTTGATCCCAGGGTTGGGACGATCCCCTGGAGTAGGAAATGGTAACCCACTCCAGTATACTTGCCGGGGAATTCCCATGGAGAGAGGAGCCTGGTGGCTACAGTCTATAGAGTCACCAAGAGTCAGACATGACTGAGCATGCATGCACTTGACATTTATTTTTGCCTTCTCAGTATATAGCATAATGTGTGGCCTACAGTCAGTATGCAATGTATTTTGATAAAGTTGAAAAAAAAAAAAGGAAAGAAAGAAAGTTGTAAGTGAAGCAGAGAGAGAAAAGTAACTGAAAATTAAAATTGGAAAATTCTTGATCTCCAGTGAATGAAGATAAATGTCTATAGGTCCATAGTTACCTATACTGAGTTTTCAGGATGGTGGAATAGGACATGTGCTCATCTTCTCCTGTGAGAACTCAAAAATTACAACTAGTTGCTGAACAACCATCAACAGAAGAATGTTGGATCCTACCAAAAAAAGACACTCCACATCAAAGGACAAAGGAGAAACCCCAACAAGAAGCAAGATGGTAGGAGGGGCAAAATCGGATTTAGAATCAAACCCCATACCCACAAGAGATGCTTGGAGGGCTCAAACAAACCTTGGGCACACCAGGACCCAGAGATTCCACAGAGGCTGAGCCAGAACTGTGTCTGAGTGTCTCCTGTGGAGATACGGGTCAGCAGTGGCTTGCTGCAGGGGCAGGGGGCTCTGGGTACAGCAGAGCTGGGTGTGGCATAAGCCCTCTTGGAGGAGGTCACCATTAACCCCACCATAGAGTCACCAGAAATTATACAGGACTAGGAAATCACTGCAGATGGTGACTGCAGCCATGAAATGAAAGACGTTTACTCCTTGGAAGGAAAGTTACAACCAACCTAGATAGCATATTCAAAAGCAGAGACATTCCTTTGCCAACAAAGGTCCATCTAGTCAAGGCTATGGTTTTTCCAGTGGTCATGTATGGATGTGAGAGTTGGACTGTGAAGAAAGCTGAGCGCTGAAGCATTGATGCTTTTGAATTGTGGTGTTGGAGAAGACTCTTGAGAGTCCCTTGGACTGCAAGGAGATCCAATCAGTCTATTCTAAAGGAGATCAGTCCTGGGTGTTCATTGGATGTACTGATACTAAAGCTGAAACTCCAATACTTTGGCTACCTCATACGAAGAGTTGACTCATTGGAAAAGACTCTGATGCTGGAAGGGATTGCGGGCAGGAGGAGAAGGGGATGACAGAGGATGACATGGCTGGATGGCATCACTGACTTGATAGACATGAGTTTGAGTGAACTCCAGGAGTTGGTGATGGACAGGGAGGCCTGGCACGCTGCGATTCATGGGGTCGCAAAGAGTCAGACATGACTGAGCGACTGAACTGAACTGAATTGAGGGAAACAGACTCTTGGAAGGCACAAACAAAACCTTGTGCCCACCAGGACCTAGGAGAAAGGAGCTGTGATCCCACAAGAGACAGACCAAGACTTGCCCATGAGTGTCCAGGAGTCTCCAGCGAAGGTGTGGGTCAGCAGTGGCCTGCTGCAGGGTTGGGGGCACTGAGTGCAAAAGTGAACTCATGGGACCTTCTGAAGGAGGTCACCATTATCTTCATTACCTCCACCATAGTTTGGCCTCAGGCCAAACAACAGGGAAGGAACACAACCCTGAGCATCAAGAGAAAATTGGATTAAAGATTTAATGAGCTTGGTACCACCCATTAGAACAAGACCTAGTTTCCCCCTGTCAGTCTCTCCCATCAGGAAGCTTCATAAGCCACTTATCCATATCCACCAGAAGGCAGACAGAATGAAAACTACAATCACAGAAAATTAACCAAACTGATCACAAGAACAACAACCTAGTCCAACTCAATGAAACTATGAGCCATGTTGTGTAGGGCCACCCAAGATGGATGGGTCATTGTGGAGAGTTCTGACAAAACGTGGTCCACTGGAGAACTGAATGGCAAACCACTTCAGTATTCTTGCCTTGAAACCCCATGAACAGTACAAAAAGGCAAAAAAATAGGGCACTGAAAGATGAACTCCACAGGTCTGTAGGTGCCCAATATGTTGCTGGAGAAGTGGAGAAATAACTCCAGAAAGAATGAAGAAATGGAGCCAAAGCAAAAAACAACACCCAGTTGCAGATGTGGCTGGTGATGGAAGTAAAGTCTAATTCTATAAAGAGTAATATTGCCTAGGAAGCTGGAATGTCAGGTCTATGAATCAAGGCAAATTGGAAGTGGTCAAACAGGAGATGGCAAGAGTGAACATCGACATTTTAGAAATTGGTGAAATAAATTGGACTGGGCGATTTAATGCAGTTTAATGCGAATTTAATGCAGATGACAATTTTATCTACTACTGTGGGAGAGAATCCATTCGAAAAAACAGAGTAGCCATCATAGTCAACAAAAGAGTCTGAAATAAGGTACTTGGATGCAATATAAAAAATTACAGAATGACCTCTGTTCCTTTCTAAGGCAAACCATTCATTATCATAGTAATCTAATTCTATGCCCTGACCAGTAATGCTGAAGAACTGAAGTTGTACGGTTCTGTGAAGACTTACAAGACCTTCTAGAACTAACACCCCAAAATGATGTCCTTTTCATTATAGGGGACTGGAATGCAAAAGTAGGAAGTCAGGAAATACCTGGAGTAACAGGCAAATTTGGCCTTGGAGTACAGAATGAAGCAGGGCAAAGGCTAACGGAGTTTTGCCAAGAGAACACACTGGTCATACCAAACACCCTCTTCCAACAACACAAGAGAAGACTCTACACATGGATGTCACCAGATGGTCAATACTGAAATCAAATTGATTATATTATTTGCAGCCAAAGATGGAGAAGGTCTATACAGTCAGCAAAAACAAGACGGGGAGCTGAATGTGGCTCAGATTATGAACTCCTTATTGCTAAATTCAGACTTAAATTGAAGAAAGTAGGGAAAACCACTAGACCATTCAGGTATGACCTAAATCAAACCCCTTATGACTATACAGTGAAAGTGAGAAATAGGTTCAAGGGATTAGATTTGATAGACAGAGTGCCTGAAGAACTATGGAAGGGGGTTTGTGACACTTTACAGGAGGCAGGGATCAAGATCATCCCCAAGAAAAAGAAATGGAAAAAGGCAAAATGGTTGACTGAGGAGGTCTTACAAAGAGCTGAGAAAGGAAGAAAGGCAAAGGAGAAAAGGAAAGATATACCCATCAGAATACAGAGTTTCAAAGAATAACAAGGAGAGATAAGAAAGCTTTCCTCAGTGATCAATGCAAAGAAATAGAGAAAAACAATAGAATAGGAAAGACTAGAGATCTCTTCAAAAAAATCAGAGATACAAGGGAACATTTCTTGCAAAGATGGGCACAATAAAAGACAGAAACGGTATGGACCTAAAAGAAGTAGATGATATTAAGAAGAGGTGGCAAGAATACACAGAAGAACTATACAAAAAAACATCTTCACTATCCAGATAACCACGATGGTGTGATCACTCACCTAGAGCCAGACATCCTGGAACGCAAAGTCAAGTGGGCCTTAAGAAGCATCACTACAAACAAAGCTAGTGGAGGTGATGGAATTCCAGTTGAGCTATTGCAAATCCTGAAAGATGATTCTGTGAAAGTGCTGCATTCAGTATGTCAGCAAATCTGGAAAACTCAGCAGTGGCCACAGGACTGGAAAAGGTCAGTTTTCATTCCAATCCCAAAGAAAGTAAATGCCAAAGAATGTTCAAACTACTGCACCATTGCACTCATATCACACGCTAGCAAAGTAATACTCAAAATCCTTCAAACCAGCCTTCAGCAATACATGAACCATGAACTTCCAGATGTTCAAGCTGGATTTAGAAAAGGTACAGGTACCAGAGATCAAATTGTCAACATCCGCTGGATCATCAAAAAAGCAAGAGAGTTCCAGAAAAACATCTACTGGTTTACTGACTTCTCCAAAGCCTTTGACTGTGTAGATTCAGAACAAACTGTAGAAAATTCTTCAAGAGATGGGAATACCAGACCACCTGACCTGCCTCCTGAGAAATCTGTATGCAGGTCAGGAAGTAACAGTTAGAACTGGACATGGAACAAAGGACTGGTTCCACATCAGGAAAGGAGTACGTCAAGGCTGTATATTGTCACCCTGCTTTTTTAACTTACATGCAGAGTACATCATGAGAAATGCTCGGCTGGATGAAGCACAAGCTGGAATGAAGATTGCATGGAGAAATATCAATTAACCTCAGATATGCAGATGACACCACCCTTATGGCAGAAAGCAAAGAAGAACTAAAGTGCCTTGTGATGAAAGTGAAAGAGAAGAGTGAAAAAGATGGCTAGAAACTCAACATTCATAAAACTAAGATCATGGCATTTGGTCCCATCACTTCATGGCAAATAGAAGGGGAAACAGTGGAAACAGTGACAGTCTTTATTTTGGGGGGCTCCAAAATCACTGCAGATGGTAACTGCAGCCATGAAATTAAAAGATGCTTGCTCCTTGGAAGAAAAGCTATGACCAACCTAGACAGCATATTAAAAAGCAGAGACATTGCTTTGCCAACAAAAGTCCATCTAGTCCAAGCTATGGTTTTTCCAGTGGTCATGTGTGGATATGAGAGTGGACTATAAGGAAATCTGAATGCTGAAGAATTGATGCTTTTGAACTGTGGTGTTGGAGAAGACTCTTGAGAGTCCCTTTGACTGCAAGGAGATCCAACCAGTCCATCCTAAAGGAAATCAGTCCTGAATATTCAGTTGAAGGACAGATGCTAAAGCTGAAACTCCAATACTTGGCCACCTGATACAAAGAACTGACTCATTTGAAAAGACCCTGATGCTGAGAAAGATTGAGGCCAGGAGGAGTAGGGGACGAGAGGATGAGATGGTTGGATGGTATCACCAACTTGATGGACTCGATTTGATGAGTTTGAGAAAGCTCCAGGAGTTGGTGATGGACAGGGAAGCCTGGAGTGCTTTAGTCCATGGGGTTGCAAAGTGTGGACACAACTGAGCAACTGAACTGAACTACCTATACTAAATGTTAGAAGAATAAGGCAAAGATAAAGTGATAGAAGTTTAAATTTACTCCTTACTGTTTGTATTCTGGTCCCTCTCCTGACAAAGCTTGGAATTATCTGTCCAACTGCTCCTTTGGGGTCAACTCTCAGGCCTATGTCATGTTCAGCTTCTTTTCTTTCTCCAGCTAGGTCTTCAGTTCAGTTCAGTAGCTCAGTTGTGTCTGACTCTTTGCAACTCTATGAATTGCAGCACGCCAAGCCTCCCTGTCCATCACCAACTCCCAGAGTTCACTCAAACTCATGTCCATTGAGTCGGTGATGCCATGTAGCCATCTCATCCTCTGTTGTCCCCTTCTCCTCCTGCCCCAATCCCTCCCAGCATCAGAGTCTTTTCCAATGAGTCAGCTCTTCACAGAAGGTGGCCAAAGTATTGGAGTTTCAGTTTTAGCATCAGTACTTCCAGTGAACACCCAGGACTGATCTTTAGAATGGACTGGTTGGATCTCCTTGCAGTCCAAGGGACTCTCAAGAGTCTTCTCCAACATCACAGTTCAAAAGCATCAATTCTTCAGTGCTCAGCTTTCCTCACAGTCCAACTCTCACATCCATACATGACCACTGGAAAAACCATAGCCTTGACCAGACAGACCTTTGCTGGCAAAGCAATGTCTCTGCTTTTTAATATGCTGTCTAGGTTGGTCATAACTTTCCTTCCAAGGAGTAAGCTTCTTTTAATTTCATGGCTGCAGTCACCATCTGCAGTGATTTTGGAGCCCCCCCAAATAAAGTCTGACATTGTTTCCACTGTTTCCCCATCTATTTCCCATGAAGTGAAGGGACCAGATGCCATGATCTTATTTTTGTGATTGTTGAGCTTTAAGCCAACTTTTTCACTCTCTTCTTTCACTTTTGAGAGGCTTTTTAGTTTCTCTTCACTTTCTGCCATAAGGGTGGTGTCATCTGCATATCTGAGGTTATTGCTATTTCTCCCAGCAATCTTGATTCCAGCTTGTGCTTCTTCCAGCCCAGCGTTTCTCATGATGTACTCTGCATATAAGTTAAATAAGCAGGGTGAGTGACTCAGAGAAAGTAGGTGGCAGGAATCAGCTACTTCAACTCTATTCTTTTCTCCTCTCTTTTCTTTTCTTTCTTTTCTTTTTTTTTTTTTTACCATAAACCACTGGAAAATATTATGTCTCTATAGGTAGAAGAATTGAACCACCAGATATCTGACTCTAACATCAGATCTAATTCCAATCATTATATAAGGAAACAGAGAGCTATGAGCCTAGTTTAATTGGGCACTCTCTTGGACTTCCCTGGTGGCTCAGCCAGTAAAGAACCTCTGGGTTTAGAAGACCTGCTGGAAAAGGGAACATCTACTCAGTCCAATATTCTTGTCTGGAGAATCCCATGAACAGAGGAGCCTGGCAAGTTACAGTCCAAGGGATCGAAAATAGTTAGACATGACTGAACGACTTTCACCTCACTCTTCTCTCATAGACAGCACAAATGTTTACAGCTACTCCTCAGCTGCAGAACTCAACACAACCCTGTGAAACATGCAGCTAATAAGGAGACATTTAGCTGGAACTGCTATCTCTATTTAAAAAATGCCTGAGGTAAAGTTACCAAGGTTTTCCTACACTTCAGCCCTTGGGAAATCAGTTTTTAAAAGTTAAATAAGATAAAGTAGATTAAAAGAAATCACTGTTTCAAAATGTAAATGCCTGACATTTAGCATCTGCATTTTTTTTAATGAGTGAGAATTATGTTCCACAATGTTCTGTGAATGCTGTTATGCAAATTAGTCCAGACCTAGGGACTGAAAGAAATAATGCATAGCCTAAAGAAATGAATTAGAAACCAATTAAAACAAACTGTTGAAATGAAGCTATGAAGCCCACTTCCCCCAGACTGGTCGTTATTAGAAACAAAGAGGTGCAAGTGAACATGATTTTCAAGATGATGCATTTCTTAAGTTAACTATAAGACATTAAGTAAAATTAATCCTAATTTTAGAATAAAATCAAAGTGCTGATAATCTCATTATTAGAATAAAACCAAGCAGTAAATAATACCAGGGCCATAAAGTACCCCTGGTCTTCAAATGTGTTCATTGACTTTTAGAGGCTGAAATTTTATGTCCAATTTTATCCTTAAAGTTATCAATTAGGAAATGGACCTATATACTTCAATAAAATTATACTTTCCTCCCTCTCTTCTAGTTCCCATTTCCCAATTAATTACCATTATTCACATGTCTTGTGGCTTTATTTGAAAACATGGTGAGGAGTAGTATCTTCTGTGTCACACAGTTATGTGAAAGCTCCTTTCACTAGTCCTAGGACTGTAACAGGCCGGATCCTATGGGGCCTTCCCAGAACAAACCCCTTCCTCCATGTCCTCTGCTTTAGCTTCTCTCTGAAGTACCTAGATTACAGTACCTGTTGCACATTTCCTGAGTTGTTTTACAGATGCTAAAACCCCCACCACATGGAAGAAGTTAACTGCTTGACGACCATGAGCACATGGCTCCCAGACCTACTGGAACCGGAGGATTGATAATGTGACACCACCCTGTTAGTTCGTCAGACAATCAGAGAACCGTGCACAAGTTGACCACATACCCTGAAACTCCCCTTCCTAACTGAGCCTTTAAAAATGCTTTCCTGAAACTCATCAGAGAGTTTGGGTATTTTGAGCACTAGCTCCCCTAAATTCCTTGCTGGGTGCCCTGAAATAGAGGCTGCACTTTTCTGTACCACAGCCTGGTGTCAGTAGATTGGCTTTACTGCGCATGGGTAAGTGGACCCAAGTTTGGCCTGGTAACAGGATATTCTGAAAGGTGCCAACTACAAAGACTGCTTGCCAAAGGTGAGTGATTCTTTGATCAAATTGGGCATATTTGATTCAAGCTAAAAACTTAGAGGGCTTTAAGGGCAACTTCATTTTTAGATTTCAAAAGTCTTTGGGCATACACTTAAAGGCAGGGAGGAGAGTAACAATTGTCTTTCTTCCTTACTTGCTCAATCTTGTGGAGTAAAATCAAAGAACCCTGGCATGCTCAGTCTAGAGAAGAGACGGTTGTGGGAACATGTTGCTGTCTTCAACTATTTGTATGACCATATAGTGGAAGAGTGAATAGACCTACTGTGGACCTGAAAGATAAAATAAGGATGATGTAGAAGTTACAGGAGACAGAGTTCAGCTCATTATAAAGAAACCTTTCCTACCAACTTGTGATGTTAGCTTACCTTGGAAATAGTAGCCTTATCATTATAGGAAATGATTACGTATAGTCCAAGCAGTCATTTATTGGATATTTAGAAAAGGAAATTCAAGCCCTATGGAAAGCAGGTGTGTTGCTCTATTGCTGATCCTTGAGATTTTTTTTCCCTAACCATGACACCTTGTATGTCTTTGAAGAGTAAAGTGCTATGCAGAGAACTTCTGCTTCTGGCTATAGTGGATTAACTAATACAAGACTAGCTTTGATACAAACAATTAAGGGTAGACAAAATATCTGAATCAATAGTATTTAGCCTTTGGAGATATATATATAAGATTACAAGTCTTTGGTCTTTGAAAAAAGGGGAACAAATGAGCTAAGCCCTATGGTTTTCCCAGGTTTCTTCTTGGAGTCACTTCCAGGCTATGGTATATGGAGCGGGAATCCATTGCAGAATTCAGTGGTGTTCTTGAGTGGAAGAAACACAGATTAGAAACTGAGGAGGATTAGGTAACTAGAATCTTTTTGGCTGAGTGGAAAGAAGGGAACTACTCAGATAAAGATCACCAGAAATCTGCATAGAAGCTTCCTGGAATCTTTGGTAAATGTTAAATTGCACTATGTGAGATGAGATGCTATAAAGCAGAACAAAGAACTTTTGGAAAAAGAAAAAGCATTGGGTAATGATTAACTGATTGTCTTCATCCATTTCAGCTGCTATTACAAAATACCAGGATCCAGATAGCTTATAAACAATGGTAGTTTATTTCTTATAATTCTAAAGGCTAAAAGTCCAGGATCAGAAAACCAACATGATCTGGTGAGGGCCCACTACTCGATCACAGATATGTCCTTGTTTCCTTAATTGGCAGAAGAGTCTAGGAACCTCCTTCAGGACTCTTTAATAAAAGCACAAATCTCAATCACAAGCACTCCTCCATTATGACCTAATCTCCCCTCCCAAAGGCCCCACCTCTCAATATCATTTTATTGGGCATTAGGTTTTCCTATATGAACTGCCGGGACAGAGAGGGAGTGTGACAGAAACATTCAATCATAGCATTCCACCTCTGACCCTTCAAATTCATGTCCTTCTTGCATGCAAATGTAAAAATTAATAAACAGAAATATACAGAAACTACTACAGCATTGCAAAGCAATTATCCTCCAATTAAAAAAAAAAAAAATGAAATAGAATCTGGAGACCAGAAGGGAAAGCATAACCTGTGATGATAGCTGGGGCCAACAGGAAGAAGTAAGACTTCATCTTGCCCAGCAAGAGTTCAGCCAATGAGAGACATCTAGAGCTGCAAAAATGCAATATTTAAAAGGAAAATATTCCTAAATATGATGAAAAACAAATTATGTACTGCAAGAGAATGAGGGGACCTGATGATAAGACAAGAGAAACTAATTTTAAAAAGAGAGACTGAGGAAACAAAAACAAGCAGAACTTCACTGCTCCGTAGGATAGTATACGCAGTCTAATGAAATTAAAACTGGGCCCCATGAAGGATTCAAGGGTCAAAAACTGTGAACAATATCAGCGTATAGATCCAAGAAACTCAACGAGCAACAAGAAAATAAATGCAAGCTAAAGTACAAGGCATATCATAATCAAATGTATTAAAACAATGATGAAGAGAAAAATCTTTAAAGTAGCAGAGAAAAAGAGACAAGATTACAGAAAGAAAACAATTGCAACTTATTTCTCACCAGAAACAATGCAAACCAGGAAATGATGGAATGCTGTTTTTAAAGTACCAAAAGGAAAAAAAATCATTGCAATTAAACACTGTATCCAGTATATATATTCTTCAAATATGAAAGCTTAAAAACTTCAAAAAAATATATAAATTAATTCTAAATAATTCATGGGTCAAAGGTAAAATTACAAGAAAGACTGGAAAACATTCTGAACTGAAAGATAAGAAAAACACAATACAAACTTTGTGAGATGCATCGGACAGTTTTTAGAGGTAAATTTATAGCTTAACCCTGTGTTAATAAAGAAAAAAACTAAATAATCTGAGCTTCTACTTTAAGATAGAAAAAGAAAATCAAAGAGACACAAGATAAGTAGAGTGATGGAAACAATAAAAATGACAATAGTCAAAAAATAGAAAAAAAGAATAGAGTAAGTCATCAAAGGCAAAAGTTCTCATGATTCTCCTTCCTCAGTATTTATGAAAAAATCTTAATAAGAAATGATCAAAACATATATGATGAAAAATTGAGAGTACTTCAGATAAAGACAAAGACTTAAAGAATTGGAAAAAGATACCTGTTCTTGCATAGGATGATTCAATAGCTTAAAGATTTTCTTCAACTTAATACATAAATTCAGTGCAATCTCTATACAAGTAACAAGATTATTTTCCCCTGAATCAGATTCTTTTGAAGACCATATGAAAAAATAAACATGCAGGAACGACTAGGAAATTCTTGGGAAAAGGGAGGAATAAAGGAGAATTAGCCCTAATAGTCATTAAAGTATACTATCAAGCCTTGATTTAATTTAAAAGTTTGTTACTAGCACACAAATAATATACCAATGAACCCTAGTAGAAAGAGTAGGAACAAACCCAAGTGCATAAGAAAATCGCATATAAGTAATATCTCAAAAGCTGGGGAAAACATGGACATTTAATAAATTTGGGATAGCTGGATAGCCATTTGGAAAAAAGATGAAATTCGATTTACACCTCACCCAATGCAACAGAAAAAATTCCAAATGAGTCTGAACTGTAAGTGCAAATAAGGGGACCATATGAGTATTAGCAGAAACTTTAGGTGAGCTTTCTGTAATATTAGAGTAGGGAAAGCCTTTTTAACTAGATTCAAAATCCAGTTACAAGAAAAGACTGGTAAATTTTGCTAAATGGAAACAAATTGCATAACAAAGAAACCCTAAGTAAAATATAAAGAAAATGACATTGTATAAATATCTGAATTGCCTGGATACACAGCTGATTTCCTTAATACAGAATTCTGTACTATCAAAGGGGACAAATATCAAATCTGATAGAAGAAATGAGCAAAACCATGAATACATAATTTCATAAAAAGATTTACATCTAGTATATAAATATGATAAAAGTACCCAACTCCACTCATAATAAGAGAAATGCCAATTGTATCTACTGTGTGATACAACTTCTTAGGTGTCAAACATTTAAAAACCTTACAATCCATTCTGTGGTAAGGCAGTAGAGAAATCTACACCAAATTATGTGTTCATTTAACTTTTGTCCCTTTGATGCAGCAGCTCCACTTCTAGGAATTTGCCTAAAAGTGGTACTACCACACATACAAACCAAAGTTATATATGCATCATTATATATGTAATGATAGCAATTTATAAAAAATAATCCAAATAGCCACTCACTCATAGGACACCGAATAAATTACAGTATAATCATAAAATGAAGACCTATGAAGCCACCTGGAGAGAGACATCCACAGTGAGAGACACAGAAACTAATATGCAGTGATTTCAAAGACGTGTGGAGATAAAAGCAAAGTACATGGTAATATGCTTCCTTTATTGTAAGAAAGACAATTGTGTAGCTGAATCACTTTGTTGTATAGCAGAAACAAACTCAACATTGTGAAGCAACTGTACCCCAATAAATTAAAAAAAGGAAGAAAGAAAATAAGAGCATGCATGCTTGATTATTTTTTGCTAAAAAAAAAGCACAGAAAGGATAAACCATAAATCAATAAAAGTGAGTAGTCATGGAGGTAAAGGGAGAAATTGGATACGGAGAGAGAATTTTAGATAGAGCTAGAGACTGATGTTTACCAAGGATCAAGCTAGTCCTTGTGTGTTGTGTATTTGATTGCTTTTGTAACACTTTTTGTTTTATTTGCTATTTCCTGACTACAATTATCAAATTGCTGCTTAACTAGATTCCTGATTCTTGACCTAACTGTCCACACAGCAAAGGATGCGTTTCTTTTTATTTGGACTTTAAAAATAAGGTTGTGACATTTTTTTTTCCCCCAAGGTGAATTACACTGCAAATCGATTATCAAATCAATTTTCCCCCTTTCCTTCAACTCTGTTTCCTACAGGTTTATGTGTGTTGAGAAACACAGAGACTTTCTCCTGAGAGGAAGGAAAGAAACCTAAAATGGATTTTATTGAAACCTAGTTAAGTTGGAGTGCACTGAGAGGCAGGGAGCATCTGTAATTTTTTATTGGGTAGTGAGTGATAAGATGCTAACGTTAAATGGTTGAACTAGGTAGGAGACAACAAATCTAATTCCTTTTCCTATGAATATTCTGTGTGTATTTTCCTATGAATATTCTGTATGCCACATAGGCATAATGCACTTGAAGAATGATCAGCAAATTCAGATACTTCTATGTAAGCTCAAAGAAGTTTTGCTAACTGTTTAAATCCTGCAAGCATATTGATGGTGGCAATTACTGATGTGGTAGGAAGTATGCTATGAGAAAAGAAAGATGCTGGCATGGATAGGGCCTGAACAGAGGACTTGGCAAATTGTCCTCAGCCAGAAAAGGGCTACTAGCAGTTCATCTAGTGAGCAGGTTCTTAGGGGGACATTTCTCTACCAAGGAATATCCTACAGTGGGAAAAACGATGAATCTTCAAGCCCTTGAATTAACCCAAAGTCCCCAAATCCCTACACAACTAGCTGTGCTCCTGTCTCTGACCCCATCTTGTACCACCCTTCCCCTGAATTCTAACATGACTTTTCCTCCCACACATCACACTCATCACTACCAGAGGCCTGTGCGATGGTTGTTTCCTCTGGTGAAATGTGTTTCTCATATATCACTCCCAATTTGATTGCAGCTTCAAAAGCTTTACCTTAAAAGCTACCACATCCCACCTCCAGTTACCACACTCATCTATTTTTTTTTCAGATTTCTTATAAGTCTATTGAAATTTTAAATGAAACATATCTATATATTTATTTACTTACCTGTGTTGTGCCTAGCCTTATTATGTGTAAACTACATGAGTGTGGAAACCAGACCTGTCTTTTTCACCATTTGCTGAAATGCCATCTTCTAGAACACCACAAAGTTGTCTCTGTTAATAGCACATGGTGGACACTCAAGATGCTCAAATTCTTGGTGAGTGGGTGACTGAATGCATCACAAAGGGTTGTGGGAGGCAGAATAAAGACCCTCAAAAATGTCTAGGTCTTAATCCTTGCAGCCAGTGAGTCTGTTAATTTACATGATGAAAGTAATTTTACAGATGTGATTGAATTAAAGATTTCGTGGGAGAAAAAGTTGGCTTAAAACTCAACATTCAAAAAACAAACATCATGGCAACCAGTCCCATCACTTCATTGCAAATAGATTGGGAAACAGTGGAAACAGTGACAGACTTTATTTTCTTGAGCTCCAAAATCACTGCAGATGGTGACTGCAGCCATGAAATTAAATGATGCTTACTCCTTGGAAGAAAAGCTATGATAAACCTAAAGAGCATATGAAAAAAGCAGAGACATTACTTTGTCGACAAAGGTCCATATAGTCAAAGCTATGGTTTTTCCCATAGTCGTGTATGGATGTGAGAGCTGGACCATAAAGAAAGCTGAGCACAGAAGAATTGATGCTTTTGAACTGTGTTGCTGGAAAAGACTCTTGAGAGTCCCTTGGACTGCAAGGAGATCAACCCAGTCAATTCTAAAGGAAATCAATCCTGAATATTCATTGGAGGGACTGATGTTGAGGCTGAAGCTTCAATACTTAGGCCACCTGATGCAAAGAATAGACTCATTGGAAGAGACCCTGATGCTGGGAAAGATTGAAGGAAGGAGGAGAAGGGGATGACAGAGGATGAGGTGGTTGGATGGCATCATTGACTCAATGGATATGAGTTTGAGCAAGCTCCAGGAGATGGTGAAGAACAAGGAAGCTGGTGTCCCTGGACTACCCAGGTGAGCTCAAGGTAATCACAAGGTTTCTAATAAGAAACAATCAGAAGAGTCATAGACAGATTGGAAGATGCCACACTAAAGGCTTTGAAGAGGAAGAGAGTAGCCATGAGCCAAGGAATGCAGGTGACTTCTACAGCTGTAAAAGGCAAGTGGATGGATTCTTTCCTAGAGCCTCTGGAAGGAATGCAGCCCACTGACACTTCTTTTTAGCCCAGTGACACCTGTGTCAGACTCCTGACCTCTGAAAGTACATGATATTAACTTTACGCTGGTTTTGATCCACTAAAGATATGGTCATTTGTTACAGCAGCTATGGGAAACCACTACAAGGACTAAGTTGGTTCTGCCCAATATATTCGTACTGCACCCACATTAGTATGTATATTGCTCAGAGTTCTCCAGAACAACAGAACTAATACGGGTGTGTCTTTGTGTGTATAAAAGAGATAAAGAAAGAGTCAGAAAATAGACAGAAAGAGAGACACAGAGAGAGGTAGAGAGATTTATTGTAAGGAATTAACTCTTGTGACTGTGGAAGTTGGCAAGTCCAAACTTTGCAGGTAACACCAGCAAGCTGGAAACTTAGGGAGGAGCTGATGCTGCAGCTTGAGTCCAAAGACAGTCTGTAGGCAGAAGTCCCTCTCCCTAGCAGAACCTCTGTCTTTTTCTCTTAAGGACTTCAACTGATTGGATGAAGATCACCCACATTATGAATGGTAATCTGCTTGACTGAAAGTCTACCAATTTAAATGTTGATCTCACCTAAATAAGTACCTTGAGGTAACATCCAGACCTGGTGGCTCAGACAGTAAAGAATCTGTCTACAATGGAGACCCAGGTACAATCCCTGGGCCTGGAAGATCCCCTGAAGAAGGAAATGGTACCTACCCCAGTTTTCTTGCCTGGAGAACCCCATGGACAGAGGAGCCTGGTGGGCCTACAGACCATGCAGTCACAAAGAGTTGAGCACTACTGAGCGACTAACTCTTTCACTTTCAACATCCAGGCCAGTGTTGAACCAATATCTTGGTATCGTGGCCCAGTCAAGTTGACACATCAAATTAATTATTGTAGCATGTCAGAGGGAGGTGCCACACAGCCACTGGCATCTTAGTCACTGTGTTGTGCTGTTCTGACATACACTCTCCTTCTTCAAGATTCTTAGGAACAAACAGTACTCAGAAACAAACCCCAAATAAAAATTATTTAGGCAATGCTTTTCCTGCACTGTACCCTCTGCTAGAGTGGTGAGATCTGTGTTAAAGTACATATTTTCTATAACTTAGTACCCCACACAAGAGATCCAGGCTTACAGGTTTCTTCTCAAATTGGGAATATGAGGAAACACTGAAAGTCTTCACTTTTCCACCCACATGCTAAGTAGATTGGTATGCTGAGTTGTGTGTGTGAGCGTCTGTGTGTGTTTCAGTGTGTATGCTATCCAGAATTTGTTCCTTTTCTTACAGCAAAATTGGGCTTCCCAGGTGGCACAGTGGTAAGGAATCCACTTGCCAATGCAGGAGACACAAGAAACTTGGGTTTGATTCCTGAGTTGAGAAGATCGCCTGGAGTAGGAAATGGCAACCCATTCCAGTGTTCCTGCCAAGAAAATTCCATGGAAAGAGAAGCCTGGCAGGCTAAAGTCCATGGGGTCACAGAGTCAGACACAACTGAGCACGCGTGCACTTAATAGCAAGATGATCTTCTTTTACTTCAGAGGAATAAGACCTCCAATGTAATATTCTGGTGTGGGTTTGAGGCAACTGACAGCCACCTTATGGACTCCTAAAAAGGAACAGAAACAGAGGAGCAATAGACAGGGCCTGGAGCACATCTGAAAACTAGTTACACCCAAAGTCGATGCTATCCTTGGACTCTACCTCAATAAATTCTCCCTTTCGCTTAAGACAGTTTGAATTGACCTTTTTTTTTTTTTTTTTTTTTATCATTTTCAAGTAAAAGGATACTAAATATATTAAAATTAATTTCTGGAACAGAACGCTAAAATAAAAATTCTTCTTGATTTATTTTGCAGAAGAGTTCGGTTTTCTTATCCTTATTCTTTTTTCCTTTAAGAACTTCTCTGCAATTTCTCTTACTCCATCAGAAATGATCAGTAAGGTCTTTTGTCAAAGGAAATATTTAAGGTCTCAAAATTATAGTCTTGCTTTTAACATCAAATCCTTAGGCATGACTTGCATTCCCATCAGTTTTGTAGGTGAAAGAGAATTTATTATTCTACTAACTCCCTGGTGGCTCAGATGGTAAAGCATCTGCCCGCAATTCGGGAGACCCAGGTTCGATCCCTGGGTCAGGAAGATCCTCTGGAGAAGGAAATGGCAACCCACTCCAGTGCTCTTGCCTAGAAAATTCCATGGATGGAGGAGCCTCGTGGGCTACAGTCTATGAGGTCGCAGAGAGTCGGACACGACTGAGCGACTTCACTTTGAATAAGATTATATCTCGTGACAAAAGGCAAAATTGTTGTCATTTTTTTCATTTTAAATAGAAAGTTTCCTTTCTATGAGAATATTATATATAATAATTGATAAATTTCTATTTTTCAATAATTTCTTTTTTTTAATAATTTCTTAACAATGATATTTTAATCTTTATTTCAACAACAATAATAATAATAATCTGTTGTGTGTAGAGTTCCTAACAGATATCAAGTGCTGCTCTAACACTTTTGATCCTTTATTCATATATCTTCACAAGAACCTTATAAGGTAAGCCTTGTTTTCATTTAATTGGGTTGGGCAAAAAGTTTGCTTGGGTTTTTGCATAAGATGTTACAGGAAAAACCTAAGTGAATTTTTGGCCAATGCAAATACTGAATCATAAGAATGAGTATTGGAATAAACTTAGTGTTCTTGCAGCCGTTCTTGAGGCTGAAGGATGGCTTGGACTACTTCAGCCTGCCATGTCCCTCTGGAATCTTGCTAACAGTCTAGTAGTCCCCTTAACCCATGGCAGCTAGAAGAGTACAAACCCATCACCAGTCTTCAGCTTTAGGTTACTGTATTTTAAACTTTATTCCACTCTCCTCAGCCCACACTAACGGTCATCCTTTTTCTGAAATAGGATTAAGTCAGAAATTTCTGACCTGGTTTATACCCTTTTGTACCCCGTGAGATGTAAACCTCCCAGGCACAGCAGATACAAACTATTCAGTCAAGTAAAGGGGAACTGACAACTGCTCTATTCTCAGCTTCCCAGGACAGCCTTCCGTGCCAAGTGGATGCCATATTCTGGGGCTGTCCCGGTAGGCGTATGAATTTTACTACTCCCAGGGGCTGCCATGAGAACTTGTTAAACTAGACAAGAACTTTCACTTCCATTCAGTATATCCTCTCTTTGGAAATGCTTTATGACTGACATGGACATTTCCTCCTGCAACCCATTCTCACTTTTAGGGAAATGGAGGTACAACACTTCACCTTTATTTCATGGAATGATTCAGAATAATATTCATGAAAATTCTGAGACCTAGCTCAAACTAGTCAGAGGAAACACAGAACATGGAGCACACGTATTTCTCCCCCAGTGACTGGTCTGGATTCAGCCCTTGTCCTGACATATTGGAAGAACAGTACTGTGTGGTCACCCTCTGTATTCCCCTAAACAGGAACACCAAATGGATATAGTCTGGAGAAGAGTAGAAAAAACTGGTCAACATATGGCAAAGATATACATGTGCATGCTCAGTCACTTCAGTCATGTCGGACTCTTTGCAGCCCTATGAACTGTAGCTCACCAGGCTCCTCTGTCCATGGGATTCTCCAGGCAAGAATACTGGAGTGGATTGTTATACCCTCCTCCAGGGAATCTTTCCAACCCAGGGATCAAATCTGTGTCTCTTATGTCTCCTGCATTGGCAAGTGGGTTTTTAACCACTAGCATATAATTCCCTGCAAATAATAAACCTTGTTTATCTTAGAACTTAATAAATATTGACTTGACCTTGCTACATTTTTTGCTGCTCTGGTAGAGCCTTGACCCCTGTATAAAAGCTGCTCTTTCAAATGACAATAATTTTCCTGGATAAAAAAGGGAGAAAAGGGCATTTCTTGGGTTATTTTATATACATTTAGATTAAAAATTAACACAATTCTAAGACTTCTAATTCTTTCCAATTATAAAAATGTTTGCAATTAAAAAAAAAAAACACTTTGAAGACTGATTTATCAAAACAAAGGAGAGATAGCTGGACAGCATTGAGTAGATTAGATGCCAGGTTGCATTAAGGGATAGCTCTTAGGTGGAGCAGTGGAAAAGAATCTTCCTGCCAGTGCAAGAATGCCGGAGATGCAGGTTCGATCCCTGGGTTGAGAAGATCCCCGGGAGAAGGAAATGGCAATCCACTCCAGTATACTTGCCTGGAAAATTCCATGGACAGAGGAGCTTGGAGGGCTATAGTCCATGGGGTCACAAAGAGTGGATACAACTGAGCATGCATGCAAGTTACATTAAAGGATAGACATACTCAACTAAACATTCTTCCTTAAATAGTTTATTCCTACTTAAATAGTATTATAATCTTTATAATCTTTGTTCCCATTTATTTTTGCCTCTGTAAATTCATTATCATCCATTTGCTCGTGTGTCTAAAAGGCTGGAAGTCTCTAACCATCTGCTTTTTCATCCCCATGATTGAAGCCACCATCAAATCCTTTAACATCCAAAATATCACTCATTGTGGTTTATATACTTTTCTCATCTTCATAGGTCTGCCAAGTCAAGGGATTCCACTGTGTTCCACCATAGCTCTATCTCTTGCCTTGTTTAAATCTATATCCACCCTGCAGTCAAAACAACTTTTGGAAAATACAAATATGATTGTATATTTTCTGGTTTAAATTCCATCAAAGACTTCCCACTGCTCAAAGTGCCTATCACAGTCCCATGGCCCAGCAAGTCTAGACCTTGCTGCTGCTGCTGCTAAGTCGCTTCAGTCGTGTCCGACTCTATGCGACCCCAGAGACGGCAGCCCACCAGGCTCCCCTATCCCTGGGATTCTCCAGGCAAGAACACTGGAGTGGGTTGCCATTTCCTTCTCCAATGCATGAAAGTGAAAAGTGAAAGTGAAGTCGCTCAGTCGTGTTTGACTCCTAGCGACCCCATGGACTGCAGCCTACCAGGCTCCTCCGTCCATGGGATTTGCCAGGCAACTTACCACTAAAGTCTCATCTTAAGCCAATTTCATGCTGGTCCATTAAAGTGTTATCTGCATATGTATCTGTGTGTGTTTGTGTGCAAACACATGTGTGGATATGTTTGTGTACTTTATAGAATCATTATAACAACAGCAGGGAATTATCATCTTTCCTTTCACACTAAATCTGTGTTGTTGCAACTGGTCGTGTCTCAATACCAGAGAAGCCTTAATGCCACTGAGAATTAACAACCATCCTTTGGTGGCCTGCCAGGATCCTCCAGGTTCATGACCCAGAAATAGCAGGGTCCAGCCCAGGGGTGCACAAGCCATATTAGCTTCCATTGTCCCCTGCACATCCTTCTAAGGAGCAACCTTCTTGCCTAGAGTATTAGCTTTGGGAAAGCATTTATTAATCATTTCAATTGCAGTTCCTGGGCTGGTGCTTGTTGTCAGGGTTCAAGGGCTGTTTCTCAAATGTAATGGCCCTCAACCTGTGAAGGAATTCCCCTCCCCCCATCTTTAATATCCTGTCATAAGATTAATAGTTCCAACGTGATGTCACATGCAAACACCCTGATAAGATCTTACTTAATGAAAAGCAAGCAGAGACTTTCTTCTGAGAACATATGTCTTAGGAGAAATTCAAAGCAAATTGGAGATAGCATGTAAAATGTCTCAGGAAAAGAAAAAAGTTCGAAATGAGAACATTTATCATCATCATAGATTCATGTGGGCTGTCAAGACACAATAAAGATTTTAACTCATTTTGTCTCCGGCAGCCTTTTCCACAAGGACCTTCATTAACAATACTCCCTGCTTGACCTGTTTCTGTTCAGCCATATCTCCCACTGTGGAGGACAGGGTGTGAAATATATCTTTTCAAATGGATGTCATTGATTTTAATATACCTTTAATAATATTGCTGCTCAGTGTTTTAATTACTCATACTTTTTGGTACTTCCGCCCTCTGGCAATTTTATCTAATAAATCTGATAAGCACAGAAGACTCTGACACCCAGACATGAGATGCACAGTGCATACTGTGGGAGACCCTTTTCTCTATGGTGGATTCAGAAATGGGTCAAAGGTGTGCCCTGTGGACCCCAGTCACTCTGGCCTGCTTCCCACAGATGAGGGAGGCTTTTACATGCTCAGGTGCAACGGAACATTCTTCTCTGCTCTGTGGCAGCACCACCAGGAGAATCCTTGACGTACTATTCAAGCAACAGCTTCATTCTGCCATGAGCCAACCCTTCCCAGCTCATCTCAGTTGTAATGCAACACTCCTCTGTGCTTTACTCACCCTTAGCACTTACCGTTAATATTTAGCTTCTCATATTTTATTTGAAGTAATTCCCTGTGCATACATTTTGCCCACTGATACAGACTGAACTGTCTCCCCACAAAATTCATATGTTGAAATCCTAACCACCCACTGCCCCACCTTAGAATATGTTATTTGGAAATAGGGTTGTGACTGATGCAATTAGCTAAGTTAAAGTGAAAGTGAAAGTCGCTCAGTCATGTCTGGCTCTTTGCAACCCAAGGACTATACAGTCCATGGAATTCTCCAGGCCAGAATATTGGAGTGGGTAGACTTTTCCTTCTCCAGGGGATCTTCCAACCTAGGGATCGAACCCAGGTCTCCCACATTGCAGGAGGATTCTTTACCAGCTGAGCCACAAGGGAAGCTAAGTTAAGAGGAGATCATATTGGAGGAGTGAAAGTGAAAGTGTTAGCTGCTTAGTCATGTCTGACTCTTTCAATGCCATGGATTGTAACCCACCAGGCTCCTTTGTCCATGGAATTCTGCAGGTAAGACTACTGGAGTGGGTTGCCATACTTGCCATACCCTTCTCCAGGGGATCTTCCCTGACCCAGGGATCAAGGCCAGGTCTCCTGCATTGAAGGAAGATTCTTTACCATCTGAGCCACCATACTGGAGGAGGGTAGGACTTTCTTGTAGCTCAGACAGTAAAGAATCTGCCTGCAATGCAGAAGATCTGGGTCCCATCCCTGGGTTGGGAAGATCCTCTGGAGAAGGGAATGACAATCCACTCCAGTATTCTTTTCTAGAGAATCTCATGGACAGAGGAGTCTGGAGGGCTACAGTCCATAGGGTCCCAAAGAGTTGGACACGACTGAGCGACTAACCCTTATACTATTAGGCTTTTAATCCAATATGATGCTGCTGCTGCTGCTAAGTCGCTTCAGTCGTGTCCGACTCTGTGCGACCCCAGAGACGGCAGCCCACCCGTCCCTGTGATTCTCCAGGCAAGAACACTGGAGTGGGTTGCCATTTCCTTCTCCAATGCATGAAAGTGAAAAGTGAAAGTGAAGTCTCACAGTTGTGTCCGACTCTTAGCGACCCCATGGACTGCAGCCTACCAGGCTTCTCCGTCCATGGGATTTTCCAGGCAGGAGTACTGAAGTAGGGTGCCATTGCCTTCTCCAATCCAATATGATAGGATTCCTTAATAAAAGGGAAAATTTGGACACAGACAGGTCCTGATGGGAGATAATGTGAAGACACAGAAAGAACACCATCCACAAGTCAAGGAACACCTGAGACTTCTGGAAGCTAGGGGAGAGGCAAAGAACAGATTGTCTCTATGGCCCATAGAAGGAAGGAATTACCCATGCAAACACCTTGCTTTCAGAACTTACCACTGGAACTGTGAGACAATAAACTTCTGTTGATTTAAGCTATCCAGTTTGTGGTATTTTATTAAGGCAAACCTAGGAAACGAATACATCCACTAATGTATGAATTTTTTAAGGACAAAGATCTAATATGATTCATCTTTGTATCATCTGAAATAGCACCAGCAAGATGTAGGTATTAAATAAATGGTTTAATGAACTTAATTATATGAGAAGTGAAGAACAACAAGGCACAAAGCTGATCTGTTAGAGAGCAAAGACTGATAACGGCAGAGGAGACACTCTTCCATTACTGGGATAGATGGGGTGGGAGGAGATGATATCAAGGGACAGATATTTTATAGGGATGGTTCAGGCCCACAGCCATGAACGGCAAGCAGTTGCCAAGCACACCTTGGAGGCAGGCAAGCAGATTCAAGGAAATCCTGCAAGGCTGAATGTTAGGATCTAATCTGCATTTATTCAGCTAGTTTAGTAGTAATAGTAGTAGTAGTAGTAGTAGTAGTAGTAGTAGTAGTAGTAGTTGCTCAGCTGTGTCCAACTCTGCAACCTGCCAGGTTCCTCTGTCCATGGGGTTCTCTGGCAAGAATACTGGAGTGGGTTGCCATTCCCTTCTCCAGGGGATCTTCCTGACCCAGAGATTGAACCTGGGTGTCCCACACTGCAAGCAGATTCTTCACCATCTGAACCACCAGGAAAGCCCATTTAGCTAGTTTATTTATAATAGGACAAAACTCAAAAACATACTGGAGTAGCTCAGGGGAAACAGTGCTCTTGGTGATAAAAGTTCTTCCAAAAGCCAGAAGACAATTACGGGAGAGACTGTGGGGCATGGAAGAAAGGTTTGATACTGAGCAACTGAGATTTTTCAGACCTTCTCAGGTATGTGAGACCAACATAGGGCGTCTCTGGGAAGCCTGACAATAAACTGGTGCTGATCTGAAGCCTAAGATCTGATCCAGTTTGTGCTTGGGGGTCTGGAGAAAGACAGATTTGTCTCCTGGTGGTCTTTAAAAAGCCTTCATTTCTATATGGGATTATAATAGAATTGCTTGAATCTGGGATAAAGTAGCTTGACACAGCCCATTTATTTTTGGTATCAGTTCATATCTAGTTGAAGTGAATAACCATAACTGTTAAGCCAACGATTGACTCAAAGAGAAGTTGCAAACTAGCTGCTCTGATTATGCAAGCAGCCTATGGGGGTTTTCTACTAGGCCTGTATACTTGGCCCACTTTCTTTTTTTCAACATTGAAATTAGTTGCCAAAATGACCACTCAGGAGTATTAGCTGAGGTGTTGCTGGCTGGGCCCCTGTCACCATTTATGGGCCTGATCCTGGACTTAGAGTTTGGCATGGAACAAACTGATTAAATCCTTCTAGTTTTCCTTAACACTTTAAAAATTCTTTTCAAGTAGGATATAGAATAATGTTGGCCTAAATTGCTTTCATTTACATATATCTAAATGCAAATTCTAGGACTGGATTCTAGAAAAAAATTCATAGCTGTCCTACTTGTAACAAACATTTGCAGTGTAAAAATGTCTAGATGAAAATAAAGCATGACTAAGCCAGATGGACGGTGAAATGACATAGCTAATAAGAGTTTAAAAAAAGTAATTGGTTTTATGATTTTGTACAGAACAAGTGACAATCATAGAAAACTTGAAAATATAGAAGACGATAAAGAATAAAATCACCCACTATTCTATGACCTAAAGAGAAGAACTGTTGAGGTTTTCCTGTGTCTTTTCGCTACTTGGAATGCCATGTTCCTTTTACTCTTCAAATCAAATTTAATGTAAGACCTTACCAGCAGTGATGAAGGAAAACCTTAATCATTATTAGCCCCTACACTGAATGGAATGGCTGGATGGCATAACTGACTCAATGGACGTGAGTCTCAGTGAACTCTGGGAGTTGGTGATGGACAGGGAGGCCTGGCGTGCTGCGATTCACGGGGTCGAAAAGAGTCGGACACAACTGAGCAACTGAACTGAACTGAACTGAACACTGAACTGAAGTTGGGTGAAAAGATATCTCTCCAAAAAGTGTTATGTGATCTTTTGAAGTCTCAAGAACATTCTGGAGAAGGACTTTCCCTCTTCATTCCATATTGGTCACTATAGTTATTTAACCTTTTAAAATCAGGTATAGGGATCCTTGACACGGCCTCTCAGTGTATGGTTTTTACTACGTAACCCCCTACCTTCTTCTTTCCCCCAATCCTTCACCACTTGCTTGCACTATCCCTCCAACTCATATTACTGGTGGGCTGGGTATCACCATGGACATGGGGACTGATCTCCATTAGCTGAGGAACCTGGGGAAAAAAACCCCACTGATGGGAGAAGCTCCCTATACCTCTGTCCAATTCTCCTGTTTCCAAGTCTCCTCCTCCAAAAGCACTTGCCTCCTGGCAACCATGCCCCAGAACCTGGCATAATCTCCTCCAGGAGACTGAATGCAGCATGTGGGATCTGCTGACTGGCTGGTCACTTCTGTTTTTGGTCTTGTTGCTGTTGTTCAGCTGCTAAGTCACGTTCAACTCTTTGCAACCTCGTGGACTGCTGCACCAGGCTTCCTTCTCTTTTACTATCTCCTAGAGTTTGCTCAAATTCATATCCATTGAGTCAGTGATACTATCAAACCATCTCATCCTCTGATGCCTCCTTCTCCTTTTGTCTTCAATATTTCCCAGCATCAGGGTCTTCTCCAATGAGTCAACTCTTCACATTAGGTGACCAAAGTACTGGAGCTTCAGCAAAAGGCCCTCCAATGAATATTCAGGGTTGATTACCTTTAGAATTGACTGGTTTGATCTCCTTGCTGTCCAAGGGGCTCATAAGAGTCTTCTCCAGCCCCACACTCCCACCAAATCTCTGGTGAGTTAAGAGAACACAAATACTTGGTGATCTTTTGTAAATAGCCAGGGGAAAAAAAAACACCCATCACAGGAGGATCAAAGATGTGCCCTGAGAAGGCAGTCTCCTTCTCAGTTCTTAAATTGAACCCATTTCCTGTTGTTTGAAGAGTAAAGTTAATATGAAGAACTAGATTGTGATGTAAATGAATGTGAAAATGTTTCATCTACTTTTGGCTCTAGTCATGTTTTTTATACAACCTTAAAAGAAAGTGGACTTCAAAAAATTAATTTCTTACTAAATTTTTCTGTTATCTATTTGATATAATTAGGATCATACCATATATATGATTCCTAGAATTTGATCATTTTATTTATAAGGATGCATTTGTCATTGTTGTTAAAACCTCTGACCAAATATAATTAAGAGTTGCATAGGTTTTAAACATGAACATGCATTGGTTCAGGCTTCCTTGGTAGCTCACCTGGTAAAGAATCTGCCTGCAATGAAGGAGACCTTGGTTTGATTCCTGGGTCAGGATGATCCCCTGGAGAAAGGATAAGCTACCCACTCCAGTATTCTTGGTCTTCCCTGGTGGCTCAGACAGTAAAGAATCTGCCTGCAACAAGGGAGACCTGGGTTTGATCCCTGGCTTGAGAAGATCCCCTGGAGGAGTGCACGGCAACCCACTCCAGTATTCTTGCTTGGAGAATCCCCAGGGACAGAGGAGCCTACAGTTGGGGTTGCAAAGAGTTGGACATGACTGAACGACTAAGCACAGCACAGCTGCATACATAGGCTCGGAGATAAAGAATCCACCTGCCAATGCAGGAGATACAAGAGACACAGTTTTGATTTCTGGATTGGGAAGATCCACTGGAGTAGGAAATGACAGCCCACTCCAGTATTCTTGCCTGGAAAATTCCATAGACAGACTACCCTGGCTGGTTAAAGCATATGGGGTTGCAAAAGAGTCAGACAGGACTGCACAACTGAGCATGTGTGCATCAATGCACATGATATTGAGAACAGTGTAATGTAGGAGTAAAGAGATGAAGCGATGCAACCGGACTGTCTGGGTTTCAATCCGAGTTCTGGCAATGATTACCAGCATAATCTAGGGTAAATTTATTAACCTCACTGATCCTTAGTATCCTCATCTGTAAATTGTGGGCTGATAACACTACATATCCCTGCTGCTGTCAACATTAAATGAGTCAAAATATGTAAAGCCCTAGGAAAAGTGTTATGAACACTATTATTTCAGTACATTGTCATGTTGTGTCATTAAGCTGTGGCTCTCCACAGCCATGCCTCTGTTTAAATTTCAGCTCTATTATCTGTCATCTGTGACCTTGGGCAAATCATTTAACTTCTCTGAACTTCAGCTTTCTCGTCTGTAGAACAAAGAGTAGCACATCTCTTCAGGATTATTGTGTTGCTCAAATACAAAATTAAAGGTAGATTCCCTCTCAAAAGTCCTGGCATAAATTAGATGCTCAATATATAATAACCTAATCTTTTTACATCCCCTGTGCCTAAAACATAGTCTTCTGAGTAGTAAGTGCTCAAAAACATGTGTTGAATATCTGCTTATTAATCAAGGAGGTGGACCACAAGGTACTTATGTTGATGTAAATATAAAAGACCTAGAATGGTCTTAATGGTACACACTAATTTGATTGTAGAAAACGCTTGTGTGGAATGAGATTGGGGAGAGTTAATGGGATTTCACCTTTACTTAGAGTTTACAAAAAAATAAATTCAGGTTTTAATTTTATTTTTTAAACTATTTAAAAATAATTAAACCTGGGGGATAAAAGGTAACAATAGGGTCTTGTAGTATTCTGGTGTGGATGGTCCCAATGATACAAGTAGCATGAGAGAAGAAGCAGGGTGGCATATATTTTCCAGATCTTTCCAAGAGGCTTCAGATCTCACTCTCTTTTGACCTTTCCTTTGTAGATTTCCCTGAATCAACAGCCTATTCAATAGAGTCAGAATTGTATTTTTTTCTCAAATGAGTAGTTTTCATATAATACAAAAGATTTTCTTATAAATTGGGCCAAAACTTTTTTTAAAGATTATTTTTACATTACTGTTCAAAGGACACAGATTCACCTTAAAGTAATATTTTGTTTTGACACACTTCCCTTCAGGTGAAATGCTTTTATTATAATATATTTCATTAAAAACTTCTTCATGATGAAGTGGTAAAATTTGCCTTGAGTTTCTATGGACAAAGAACATAGCTTCATTGGCTAGTTCATGAATTTCCCAGGATTTGACATTTCCTCTGTGTGGTAATTGTTACCCTGGTCTTGTTAATGGCCTCATCCATACATGGACCTAGTACCAAGTGATTGGTTGGCTCCATAGTGGACTCACTTTGGGTTGAGATAAGATAACCAATCTCCAAGCACCATTTGGCAGCAGCTGTTCACAGAGGAAGACACTGTTCCCAAAGCAGGATGTGATATCCACAGAAGGGGTTGACAGTTCACCTGTCAGTACGTGGATGGTACGAGTTGGCCTTTGGGTGTACTTACCTGTCTCCTGCCAGGAACCAGTTCAGACTAGTTTGGAGTTCAGTCTATCTCTTCTGTATTGTACCTCATTTCGTTCTGTAGAAGAACTGCCATTTGGTTGGAAGTGTATTTGAAACTATGGTCTAAAGTCTGGAGAATTCACATATTCCAAAGAAAGAAGAGACCTTCAGGTGCCAAGCTAACAAGAAGGCCTCTGGTCTTTGACAAAGTGTCTTATGGGTCCAAGATTTCAGAGAAAATGGTACAAGTTAGAGCACATGCTATGGTATCAAAATCAGAAAGGAAAGAAGACGTGGGCTTCATGGAACAGATCTTGGACAAGAAAAACATTTAAATGACAAAGTCAACTCACGTGAATTTGGAAGTAGGTAAAAATGTCACCTAATTGTCTTCAGTCCTTTCCGAGTGGTTTTCTTCCTTCTAAAGCTTTGTTATAGTGAAAAGTGCACAGGACTGGAGATCAAGCAGACATTGCTTTGAATCCTGGCATTTCATTTACTAGAGGTCTAACTTTGGCTATGTTCTTTATTCTAGAAGACCCTCAGCTTCCTCACCTGTAAAAGGGAGATTGAAATATCTATGTCACAGGAATATGCAGAAAGAATCATGGCATGAAGCCATCAGCTTTCGGTAGACATTTAATATTAATAACTTGCTGCAAGCAGCTTTCATGTACAGGGTCTGCCTAGTTCTAGGCATGTCTAGATAGGATCTGCCTAGTTCTAGGCCCTCAACAAACTGAGGTCTGCAAGCTGTCAGTGGACTTTTTGATTTAACAACAGAATTGAGGTAGTATTTTGCTTAGGTATAATAGTTTAATAAAAGACATTTATGACACAGTTTTCTCATTAATTTAAAAAATTTGAGTAGGTTGAATCACAATGAAATACAATTTCACACCCACTACCATAGCTACAAGCAAAACAATGGAAAACAAATGTTAGCTATAGTGTAGAGAAAGTGGAGAATCCCATGGACAGCAGAGCCTGGCGAGCTACAGTCCATGGGCCACAAAGAGTCAGACACGACTGAGTGACTAACACACACACACACACACACACACACACACACACAGAAACTGTAACCCTTGTACATTGAAGGTAGATTATATTGTTTTTTAATTTTAAAAATTAGTAGGTTACCCATTTATATGGTTCAAATATAAAAGCAGTAAACACTGATAATTCTTACTCCTTTCCCTGATCTCGTCCGTCTTGTTCTTTTCCACAGGTAACCACTGTTATTAATTTCTTAAGTATCCTATCAGTATGGGCTTCTCTGGTGGCTCAGTGGTAAAGAATCCACCTGCAATGAGAAAGATGCAGGTTCAATCTCTGGGTTGGAAAGATCCCCTGGAAAGGGGAATGGCAACTCTCTCCAGTATTCTTGCCTGGAGAATTCCATGGACAGAGGAGCCTGGCAGGCTTTAGTCCATGGGTTCACAAAGACTTGGACACAACTGAGTGACTGAACAAACAGACACATGCGTGCATTCTATCAGTATATCTCCACAAATGCCAAGCAAGAATACAGTTTTCTTATTCCCTCTTCCCACATACATGTATATTACTATATATGCACTGTTCTGTGTCATTTATCCATTTAAAGATACAAACTAGTGATATTGACATGCCAGCATATAATGAGCTGCCCCATTCTTTTATACTCCTGTGTAATATTCTATCATGTTAATATGCCATAGTTAATTCAACCAGTTGCTTCTTGACACGACTTGAGTTGTTTTGAACTTGTGATATTTAGAGTTTTTCAATATATAACTTTATATATTTTTCATTCACATGTGCAATTTTTACTATACGATCAGTTCCCAAGGTTGGGATTGCTAAAACCAAAGGATGATTGCACTTACAAGTTTGATCATTGTTGTTGTTTAGTGCCTAAGTCATGTCCAACTGTTTTAAGACCCCATGGATTGTAGCCCACCAGGCTCTTCTGTCCATGGGATTTCCCAGGCAAGAATACTGGAGTGACTTGCCATCTCCTTCTCCAGAGGATCTTTCTGACCCAGGGATCGAACCTACATCCTCTGCATTGGCAGGCAGATTCTTTACTACTGAGCCACCTAATTCTTCTCTGCCAGGATGGTACCCACAAACAAAGCTATGAGGATTCCTGTTTGTTCAGAGTCACCAAAAATATGTGTTAAATTTTGGTTTTGCTAATCTCATTAGTAAGAAAATAGTATCTGAGTATATATATATTTTTAAATTTACATTACCCTTATAAGAACAGTTTGGCATCTTTTTATATCTTTAGAGGTCATTTATATTTCTTTTTCTATTGATCAAATAGTTTTCAGAATACAAAGGAATGAAAGACTAATTGCAGTTTTTCAGACAGGGGCAAGTATAAGGTCTAATTCTATCCACATTCCCCTGATACGCATACCTGCTTTCAGATATGCTGGGGGTGGGCGGAAAGAACATTGTTTTTGGCTGGAGGGGGATGAGGTCTGGGGGAGAAGACAGTCTGCCCTCTAAGTGCACTGGGTCACAATTAGTATGAAAAGTGAGCTTTGAGTCAATAAGTCTAATAAAACCACTTTGTCTAATGTCCTACCAACCTTTTCATGCAATTTCCAAAGAGCTGCCTGTGAAAATCTCCTCAAGAAAGATGATCACCTGAGCTTGCAGATTTCATACTATATAGCTCCACAGTTTCTTGGGAGAAACCACAAAGCCATTCAATCATTCCCTTTGAGATGAGAATAAATAACAACAATGCCACATAAATAGCATCAGTTGGCTGTGGGGGCAAGCTGTCATTTCCAGGAGAGGGATGTGGTTTTATATCCAAGGGTGTACAGCATATAATCATATTAAAAAATCCTAAAGATAGCATAAATTCAAATGGGTCCGTTTTGTCATTAAGCAGCCTGCAGGTGTTCCATTTAGATCAGATGCTACATTTACGAGCCAGAAGGAAAGAAGTGGGTTTTTGCTTAATTCACTGAATCTCAGAAGAAACTGATTTTTTTTTCCCCCATACAAACTGGAATTTGCCTTAGACAAGCTTGACATGTTGCCAGCCTGTGGTCTAACTTTGTCTGAAACTGTCACCCCACTCTTCCAAAGTTGCCGGGATCAGAGGCCAGAAGGAAAAATAATGGGTCTTTTCTAAGGCTCCTGGATGATATCTTCCCCACAGTCTGTCCTGATGTGTTACTGAAAGTGTCCATGGGACTAAAGTCAGAGAAGAAAACAAATAAACAAACAAACAAGCAAAAAAAAGGCACGGTTGAGTCCAGAAGTGGCTTTCGGTAAGACAAAATAACCAAGGGACATGATGGGTTCAGGACATCTGTAACCCACCTGGGCTGGATCAGCATTTCTAAGTTTTTAACCAAGAAATATTGATTTATGTTTATTATGCTTTATGGCACTTTAGAGCAATTTATAACACTTACATTAAGCAATGGATGGACTGGGAGAAAAGCCAACATGGGCATGAAAAAAGATGAAGTGCTGTCAGGAATAGCAACTTTCAAGTATCAGGTGCAATTTCTTGCTTTTGCATCTTATCTGAACTATTTAACATGAAGCAAGAAAATGATTATTGATTTTTAGGTTACACAAACAAAAAAAAAAATGGAAGAAGTTGAATAAACCTAAAGGAATTCTTAAAATACATAGCATACATACATACATACATATATCCTGAACTATTACAAGTAAAAAAAACAAAAATAAAGCCCTTCTCTATAGTTTTATTTTAAAAACACACTTAAGTAATGCCATTATGTAAAATAAAGAAAACAAACAGTACCTATAAAATATGAGTATTTTAAACATGAGTTATTTTAATAAAATGCAAACAATGCAGTGAAATACTATGGATATTTGCCAAAATAGTCTCTTTTCTTTTCTAATGAATTTTGATGAACCAGGAAAGACTTCAGAGACCAAAGACACTTTTCTTGTATGTGTCCCGCAGAGCAGTTCCAAGATTTAGCATCAGGTAAACAAATGAAAGTATGCAAAGTAGTCTCAAGGGACCATAGTAGTGGGTATTGAAAAATAGAGTTTTACAGATGTAGAAGTTGTTCATTCTTTTCATGATTATCGATTAGAATTATCAACGGTTATTTTAAGGAAACACTTTCAGGGCTAGAAAGTTGCCAAAAACATTTACTCTAATTAATTACTGTTATCATTAGCAATTTTAAGTAGTGAAACATTTGTTTGGGTATATTACACATCTTAAAAATACACCCCTGGTTCAAAGAAGATCCCAGGCTAAGTAAGAATAAAATAGAAGTTGGGAGTGAGGTGGGTCACAGTGAACTCTGGGGGGATGGATACAATTTTCAATAATTTTAACTTGGAATTTTTCCTTTAGGACAACCTCTATCATTCTGCAAAGTCTTAGAGGCATCACAGAATTGAGTTTTGAGTTTGCAAAGGCTCAAGTAAAGTGATTTGATGATATAAGGAGATGCAGTTCTAAGAAAATGAGGAAAACATCAGATAGAAAGTTTGGGTTGGGTGGATGAGAGATGGAATAAAGAATAGTTGATAAAATTGATACTAGGAGCACAAAGTAGCCATGATTTTAGGAGACAAAGTGATACTAGCATGGAACACTGAAGACAAGATTAGACATGACTTCGCTACTTATGAAAAAACCAAATGTTTAGAAGGGAGAAAGCTGAGTATAAGGATAAAGGAAAAAATATGAAAGAGTAGGCCTTCATAGAAATTTGTTCAGTTTGATTTTGTGAAAATCGGGTACTTAACAGGGAAATAAGTGTGCCAAAGAAGGAATATGTGTATGTTAGCTGCTCAGTCGTGTCTGTGTCTTTGTGACCCCATAGACTGCATGTAGCCCACCAGGCTCCTCTATCCATGGAATTCTCCACCAAGAACACTGGAGTGGGCTGCCGTCTCTTTCTCCAAAGGAGAAATATGTTTCCCAGTTATCTAACATTCTGACCTTTCTCATTCCAATAACAATGCCAAATTCCACTTACTGGTTTGTACTGTAGAATTTAGGTAGGCAGTCAGGGCCTTCAAAGTGTGGTCCTAATATAAAGCTCCAGTGACATTTTCCCAAAGTCCCCATCGTTCCGGTCAATCTATTGCATGTGTCCTCAAAACACACAGAGGGCCCCCACGTATGGTGGAGCATATTCACTGATTATTAATAGATTCTTGGGTACTTCATTCAATTGTCATTCCTCCCATTCCTTCCTATTCCTCCCTTAGTCTCTGGAACCCCAGCACTTCATCACACATGGATTCTCTAGGGTCCTGCTGTCTTTAAGCAGCCCTCTTGGGTAAGATTCTTTCAGAATGGCTCAAGGCCAGCTGCCTGTGCCCCATGGGGAAATGGAGCCTGTTGAGGAAAGTCCCAGTTCCCTCCCAGCACTCCCTTTGCTCTGCCACACAGTTGGTAACTTTAGTTCGTTCTGTTGCCTTTAAATTTCTTAAGGTTGTATCTGTCCTCATTCCTCATTCCTATGCTCTCTCCAGTTCCCAGAATACAAATCAAGCTGTCCACTCAAAACTCAGACTTGGCTTGAGAAGGTGGAGCAGAGCACTCTGATTACCCCTTCTTCTTCAACCATTCTCTTTTCCTGGCTGCTATGACAATTCCCTCGGCTGGCAGAATCAGTTTCACAATCTTAGCGTGTTCTTTGCCAGGTGAGGGGGAGGTCTGTCCCCTCACCTCACTTGGGCATATTTACTTTCAGCTTTTGGTGCTTCAGACAAAGCTGAGTTTAATGTTGTCTTACACTTAAATATTTAAGTGTATTTAATGTCTTGTTCTTATATAATATTAGAGACAGAATGTCTCTTTGGTATTCTCTCATATATTTTTTCTGAGGAATTTCTTACCATGTCAGTCATACCTCCTTGAATTAAACATACTTACTGGTGTTGATACTGAATATTCATTGGAAAGACTGATGCTGATGCTGAAGCTCCAATACTCTGGCCACCTGATGTAAAGAGCCGACTCATTGGAAAAGATCCTGATGCTGGGAAAGATTGAGGGCAGAAGGAGAAGGGGATGACAGAGGATGAGATGGTTGGATGGTATCATCTACTCAATGGACATCAGTTTGAGCAAGCCCTGGGAGATAATGAAGGATAGGGAAGTCTGGCAAACACTTCATTTTCAGTGTTAACTTCTAGGATAGTTTCAGAATTCAGTGCTGTAAAATGATGACTGGATAGTCAATAGGAAGAAAATGGCAGAAATTACTTCATTAACTGAACCTAGGGATAAATGGTGACCAAGAATCATATCATCAAGATACAGTTGAAAGCAGAAATTAGACAAAAGACAGTGATTTTTTGTGTGAGTGTGTTTGTATGTATGTATCAATGGCTTGCTTAATTCAGGGTTGATAAATGAGGACATGATTGTGAATGTAGAGACAAGAGCTGTAATGGGATATCTGAATGAAGGCTCCAAAAATATTAAGTGAGTTTGGCTTACAGCACTGTGTGCTTGAGTTGGGGATGGGGAGTATTGGTAGGATACAAAGTTTTAAAAATTAAGATATTTATACTGCAATGTCTCTTTAGGCAGTCAATGTATAATCATCCTATTCTAACAATAAAACAGGAGCTTAAAGGAGATAATCTGGCCATGATTGTGGCGTGGGGGTGAAAGTTGGTGCCTTGTGTAGCTAAAACTTGCAGAGAAATATACCTGCTGAAACCCCAAGAGTTTAGCAAGAGCTTGAGGTTAAAAAAACATTAAAGAGGTTCCAATAAAGTGCTAAAATAGGAAGAGCCCTTAAAGCCAGGATTTGGAAATTGAAAGTACTGGACAATTCAAGAGCTGAGTGTAGCAGGTCAAGTAGGAAAGCCTGAAGTGAAAGTGAAAGTGAAGTCACTCAGTCATGTCCAACTCTTTGCAACCCCATGGACTGTAGCCTACCAGGCTCCTCAGTCCATGGACTTTTCCAGGCAAGAGTACTGGAGTGGGTTGCCATTTCCTTCTCCAGGGGATCTTCCCAACCCGGGGATCAAACCCGGGTCTCCTGCACTTCAGGCAGACACTTTACCATCTGAGCCACCAGGGAAGCCTGAAGGTGATAAGCAAATATCTGAGATGAGTCTGGTAGTCATAGTAGGATTCTACGATCTCTGAACCATGCAGAGTGAGCTGATCAGTTTCATTTAAAGAGCTTAATGATAAGTTGCTTTTTACTGAGTCATTTTCATTCAGTATAGCTAGAAGTTGTAGGGACAGAAAATTTCTGGAATTGGAATAATGCCATTGTCCTAAATAATCTACCTTGATAGACCTGATATTTTCTGAGTTAGATGCTTCTAATTTATCTGATGGAGAAGTGATGGATCAAGTTAATCAAAGCACTGACTTGATCCCTTGAAACCTGAGTTTCTAGATCTGTTTTAAATCTTCCAAGATGTTTCAGTCTTGGTGACCAAAGGGGGTCTTGATCACGGAAAGCTTTGCTCTAGGATTAGGTGATTAACTTTGGTCAATGTTGCTTCCTTAAGACATCAATCATGGGAAGGAATTTCCTACCTTCTTCAAAGTCAGAATCCTTGGTGTCTACTTATGCAGGATAGAATAGACCAGGACCATAGGAAATGTTAACCCAGATTTGAAATGTCAGCACATTACAGGTGTGTCTAGAACCAGGCAAACTGTTTCCTTTCTCAGAAAGGTCATTTCTACCATAAATTAAAAGAAAAAAAAGGAAAATAAGTCATTGGTAATCAGCAGTGGACCTCATAAATTACTGCATACTCTAATCGTCTTCAGGGACATTCCACCACTCTTGGCCTTATATCATATTATCATGTTGGCCAGACAAAACATGGCCTAGAAACTCCATTAGGGTTCTTGAGCACACATTTTTTAAGGCTGGTCCTGGGATAGTGCTCTTGCTTAGACCCAAGGTTCTTGTAAGACTAGATTCATTAAACAGATCAGGATCTTGTCTAGACAAATGATGATGAGTCCTTGCTTGAAGGCACCTTGCTGGAGGAAGGACACCAGTCTAATGGCATTCAGCATTGCTAAGGGATGTCTGGGTGTCTGCCTTTCATCCAGTGTCCTTCCAGACCCAGACAAGGTTGTAGGTGCCCCGAATATCCAATAATCCATGCACCAGAGAAGCAGGAAGAGGCCATAGTACCTGGATGATGTGTCTAATTTGGCTTGATCCAAGGAATTGGAGAAGGTAAAAGAGGAGGCAAAGTTCTTAATGATTTCTGCCAATTTCCCGAAAACCAGGTGTGGAGAAATCACAGCCAGTATCATGTGACAGCATGAGACTGAAGCAGGGTCCAAGGATGGGTCATCTGAGTGTGCAACCTAGGCTCGGGTCACAGAAGAACGATGGCTGCCCTGAAGTGGGACTGCTGCATAGCAGCCACATAAATGGATGATGACAGGAGATGAGAAATGACTTTCGGGCAACCAGAGAGAAGGCATTTGACAGGTAGAAGAGCATCCCAACTGGGCTCTGATAGCAGGGATCTGGGAGGTGACTGTAGCTGCCAAGTAAACTGAAAGTGAGAGAGCATTCAGACCCCGCATGAACCCCAGAGAACAGAATGGAACTGCGGAGCCAACTCCAGGGTTCATACTCCAAGGGGTCACGGCAACTAGAGAGCATTCTTTTACCATCAGAAATGATCTGAGTTCTTTCCTTTTCCCATGTATAATCTTCCCATGCTATCAGCAAGAGGAAAGTGGTTCTTCTTTTAAACAATAACAATTGTGCTTAACTTCGGCTAGTTAGTTACCTGTCTTATTGGAACGCTTACTTTATAAACAGGATTCCCTCTCCTCCTCCCCAATAGTACTAGTTGCTTCTTTTTGTTTTCATTTTGTACCCAGAGACTCATTTTAGGCAAGGTCTCACTGTGTATCAAAGAATGCCAATTTCTGACTTCTTTGCCAAAAAAAATTCTTGCCAAATGGAGATCAGTTTTGAAAAACCAAAGATAAATGTACACATCTTAAAGATTTAATTGTATTATTTCCCTCTTTATACTTTGATTACTTTGACAGATGGGACCTTCACAATATACTCATTGTTCAGCTGGAAACCCCATGAAGCTGTAACCTGAATCCTTTGTCCTGAGGCCACTCGAAGGCGGCTCCATCCAAGGGTGTCTGTGGACCCCAGCAGAGAGAGGGGGAAAGAGTCATTAAGGCCCTTGAAATTACTTTTAGTGCACTGGAAAGTGGTCGGGCCATTTTAGGCCATTGCAGTGTGGCAGAATGCCCAACTGCCTACGTCAAGCAGTGTTTATAAATTAGAAATTACCAGCCATTTGGTTCCTTGCTGATCATTTCGAGTCCTGGAAGACTGGGCCGACGTGCCTGGGGCAGTCTTGTTACTGGACCAAACAAAGCGTAGCTCTTGGTTAATCAGTCATGATTTGTCTATCTGGTGGTTTGATTGGAAAAGACTTGAAAGTGCATGTCTCTTCAATTGCAGTGCTATGTGGCTAATTATTCCAACTAAAAGCAATCATGAAAAGAGTTATTTGAAAGTTCCATTGCCAAGCACAGAAATTGATCATAAAATTCGGAGACAGAGATAGTCCCATGTGATTGTCTTCAGATATATCTTACTCACATGATCAAAAAAGATTTGCTGAGTACCTACTGTGTGTCAGACATGAAGCACCTCCCCCACTTGCCATTTTTTCTAATTGAGTCATTACTAAGTACTTGAAACTATTTTAAGCCTTTTATGTATATGAACAGATTCAATCTTTAAAACAACCCTGGGAGAAAGATAGGCTTAATGATCCTCTTTTACAGTCGAAAAAACAAGCTCAGATGGTTATGCAAGCTATCCGGGGGGTGGGGCCCACAGCCAGCAAACTGTGGAGCTGTGACATGAATACAGCAGAGATCAATCATCTTTGGTTTTTCTAGATGTCTTGACTATGTGCCCACTGGTGGTGAAACTGGGGGCTAGTCACAATGGCAGCCTCTGGATTTTCTTAGAGTTTCTGGTACACTCCTGTGACCAGTCCAGACAATCCTTACGAGGCCTGCCTTTTCCTCTCCAGGGAGGCTGGAGCAACTGGAAACCAGCAGCCACCCATCCCCAGCTCAGGCCTGTAACCCTTGAATGTGATGCATGCCCACAGGGTTAGATGTGGTTAGATGTCCGTGAAGTCAGGCCACCTTCCTCAGTCTCCCCCTCACTCCTTGTCATCTTGAAAACCAGTCCTGCCATGACTTTCCCGTTCACTTCCTAGCCCAGTAGCAGACCACTGCTAACCGCTTTGGTGTCATTGGAGATGGGAAGAATAGAGTGAGAGGAAGAGAAAATATTTTGACCAAAGGCCAAATGGCCAGAAAGAAACAACAAAATAGACTTCAATTAAATGTGGCAGCTTGAACACATACACTTATCTCCCAAAAGCCCTCAAATGACAAGATCCAAGAGAAGAGCAGATAAAAAAGCAGATGAGTCATGGGCAAGTGGTAACTCAAGGCAATTTGACCTTTCTGGAAATTTACATGCCTGATGGACAGAAGCCAAGGGCAATCACAGAACCCTAAAGATTCAGGAACTAGAGGCATCAGGCAACACAGAAAGAGGAGGAGGGAAGGAGGCTAACCCCAGATGGACCGATTGAAAACACGTAGGGAATTGTTGGATCCACTGATGCCTTTCCTCATTTACACAGTTGATCAGTTGTCTCTCTGGACTCCAGGAGAAATGAAGTTATCATCAAGAGTCTCAGCGTGAAGCTCTGGCCTGGTGGACACCAGACACGCTGTCTGCAGAAGGAAGGCCAGCACTAAAAATGAAGACATTAAGTAATCTTCTGTATTCTAAATGGTGACATGCCTGGGCCACACTTTCCCCTACCTTCTCTCAGAGATCCCAGATCACAGCAGCCAGACTTACATCCTACTTGGCAGGAGAACAGAGGACCAGTTTCAGCAGAATTTACTAGTCTGAGAGAAGACATTTGCAATCCATAAACCTGGTTTTCCTTAGCTTACTCTGATCCTTACCCTGAAATGGAATGATATTCCAGTAATTTGAGAAAAATCAAGGAATACAAATTATTCAGGAAATGGGATGAGAGAGAAGCTAAGGGAATTCCCGAGCTGTAATTAAAGGTAAGTCCCAGGAATATAACTGTGCCGAGAGTAACGGAGCGACAAATACAGATCAGAATGGGAAAACAGAGGGTTCTAGGAGGCTTTTACCAAGAAAACTGTAAAATTACTATGCTCAGCTGCATTCATAGTTTAGAGCTCAAGCAAACAGATTATGGTACATTAACAACAGAGTCATTATGTAATTATTATATATGTCCAAATAATTATATATAGTCATATGTAATCATTATGCTCAAATAAATGTGGTAATTGCTAAATCCACAAAAAACTAAAATTTACACAAGTAAGGATGGGTAACTATATATACATTTATAACTACGAGTCTCTAAGTGAACAAAAATGACATTTACACATGACAATGCAGACATTTACTACTGATTTTAAAACGTATCATGCAGGTATTATGGAAAGATTGGGGGAAGGGAAGTATGCAGGGTGGCATTGATATAAGACTACTAAATCCTAGGGCTTTTTTCAGTTCAGTTCAGTTGCTCAGTTGTGTCCGACTCTTTGCGACCCCATGGACTTTTTTAGAAGGATGTAAACAGAAAATTTATAAAAATGGAAAAAGAAGTCTAGAAATTGTTTTAGTTAAAAGAATGATATCATTTGCCTTTTTAAACTAAGTGCATGTATTAGATGGAAAGAAAAGTGAGGTGAGAAACAAAGAGAAATAAAGAGCAGGAGAGCAGGGAGAAAGAGAGGAAATGAGGGAGGAAAGGATGGAGTGGAAAGGAGGGAAGAAGAAGAAGGAAGAGGGAAGATGGGAAGAACGTAGCTTCTCATTAGAAAGGTTTCCAGTCAACCAGCACCCAGGGCTTTAGGTTTCTAAAGGATGGAGGGATGAGTAGTCAGGGCAGTCAGGGCTCCTGTGATTTAGACTAGTGGTGAGGATTGTGGAGAGGAATTACGTAGCTGGGAAGCACAGTGTGAGAGAGTCACTGAAGCAAGCTTGCACATGGTGTTTTCAAGGCTTCTGGTAGCCTATTGAAAAATGCCTTCGTGTAAAATGCAAAGACAGCCCTCAAGATTTGGTAATCATTTAAGGTGAGTGATGGTATACAGGCATTTTATCTTTATGATGTTGCAAATTTCCTAGTTTAAAAAGAATAGTGAATGGTACTGTCTTAAAGGAGATACAGCCCCACCCACAGCTGAAAGGATGGTCATCTGCTGACGTGAAGGGTGTTTCTTCTTCCCACTGGACACAGTCCATGCCTGGGCACATGGGCTGGTGAGGAGAATATAAGTAGAACGTCAGTCCCTTCATGCCCTCTTGGCTGAGTGATTTCAAATTTCCCCTCCAGGTCCCTGATCCATACTCTGCAGCCTGATCTGGGGGGATCAGAAACCATAGCTTGTAAGTCAGCTGAAGAAGGGGATGTATCTGCTCATCCCTTTCCTGCTATAGGTGTTCAGCTATATTCAGCAATGTTCAGCTGTGAGAAGGAAGAAGCACTAAGTGGGCATGAGTCTAGAACTTTCCATCTGACCCTGCACTAGATGTTTGAGTTGATAAAATGAGATTATATTGCAACTAAAAGTGACTGAGTGAGATTTATTATGAAATTCTCAAGGTATTATCCAAGTGACAAACAAAAACAAGCTTCCAGCTAAGGCCTAAACGGACAAGAAACCAAAGTTGTTTTCTATGTCTAGCTGGTGCATTAAAAAGGTTATGAAATGATCTTATTACATTAATGGAGGTGTGTCTATTACTATTGGCTAAAAGAATAGGATAATCATCTCTGCTGTAATGTTGAGTATGATGCCTTAATATTTAAATACTGTCCAGCAAAACAGTACCACAACTTTACATACCCAATGAGTAATTCAGATGTTATAAAAATTTAACATGATAAATGGAGAACGTCAAGTAACTCTACGATGGTATCATATCACTTGAACAAACTTAATTTTGAGTTTCCTCAATGTTGTTTCACTTAAATCAAAAAAGAGCCTTGATTTATACATCAGGATGTTTTGAATTCATGCATACATACATTTCTTAAAATATCGATAATGTTCCAGAAGGATCTCAAGAGTGCAATGAGTTTTGGAGTTTCCACCATCTTTTGACAAAGATGCATGGGCCCCGGTATGGGTTTGGTTTTGTAAACATATCTTTCAGTTCAGTCGCTCAGTCCTGTCTGACTCTTTGCCACCCCATGGACTGCAGCACGCCAGGCTTCCCTGTCCATCACCAACTCCCCGAAATGTAATTCACATGTCATAAAATTCACAAATAGAATGATTTTAATATATACAGAGAGTTGAGTAGCCATCATCACAATCTAAGTTTAAAACAGTTCCCTTGTGCCCTCCCCACTGTCCCACCCCCGCCCATTTCCTTTGCCAGCTTGGAGTCACTCTTCAGCAGCCGCCCATCCTCAGCCCAGCCCTGTATCTCCTGAGTGTGATCCATACCCATGTCCTAGGCACCCCAATCTACATTCTGGCCCTATACAGTTGCATATTCTGGATTTTCACGTAAATAGAATTGTAATGGTGGTAGTAGTTTCAATCACTAAGTTGTGTCCGAGTCTTTTCGACTCCATGGATTATAGCCCGCCAAGCTCCTCTGTCCATGGGCTATCCTAGGCAAAAATACTGGAGTGGGTTGCCATTTCCTACTCTAGGGCATCCTTCTGACCCAGGGATCAAATGAACCCAGGTTTCCTGCATTGCCAGCAGTCTCCTGCACTGCAGAATTCTTTACTGACTGAGCCACCAGGGAATCTTAAGAATTGTAATAAGGAAGAACAAATCTGATTCCATATCAGATTTATTTCTTTTACTTTAACCTTTGTATTCTATTGCTTTTGCTACAAGTTAGTCACTAAAAGGATCTCAACTATAGCTTCAAGTATACATAATGGTCCATCTTTGGAAAGGGAAGGAACCCTGCCTCCCATGCAAGAGCTTTAAGCTAAAATACCTTTGTTAAGCTCTTGGGAAACATCCTGACCAGGCCCACCTGTGAATGGCTGCAGGAAAGAAGAAATCAACACATCCCCTCAGGAATCTGGCCGGAATCAGGAAATATTTTCGAAAACTTATCACCTGTTTTCGCTTTACCCCCTTACTTCCCCATCTTTGTTCTATAAAAGAAAACAGCATCCAAACCTGGCTAAGATGACTCTTGGGACACCAGTCCACCATCTTATTGGTCTGCTGGATTTGCAAATTAAGTTGCTGTTCCTTGCCCCGACAACTCATCTCTCAATTGATTGACCAGCCATGCTTGGACTCAGTAACAGAATCATACAATATGTGACCTCTGGTGATTGCCTGCTTTTACTTAGTATGTTTTCAAGGTTTATTCCGGTTGTGTGTGTGTGTGTATTAGTCGCTCAGTCTCAGTCATGTCTGACTCTGCATGTATTAGTAATTTATTCCTTTTCATTGCTGAGAAATATTCTACTGTATGTGCTAGAGGAAACACTGCCTGAAACCACCCATGCTGGTCAGGCACCACAGAAACTGTTTGCATGAGCTTATTTTACTGTAAGAGATCCTAGTAAGGAACTCAGAAGTAACAAGCCACCACCAATCAGAAGAATTTGGGAAAAGTTAAAAGGAGACAAGAGATGCCACTTCATATGTCCTTCCAAAATTCTTCTCACTGGAATTCAACTAAGCGATGTGCTCGCTACCAGGAAATACCTTGAATCAGAATGATTGGTCAAGAAACTAATCCTATCACCATAAAACCTGAAACTGTGAGCCCTGTGGCACAGCAGTTCTCCTGAGTTACCTTATCTGCCTGCTCTCTACCTGGGAACCCCCCTCCCAATAAAGTCTCTTGCTTTGTCAGCATGCGTGTCTCCTCAGACACTTCATTAAAGTGTTAGACAACAACTCTCTCATGGACCCTAGAAGGGGTCCCTCTTCCTGCAACATATGAACATACCATATTGTCACCAGTAAAGGAATACTTGGTAATTCCTGCTTTGGGGCTTCTATTAATAATGCTGCTGTGAACATTCATGCGTGTTTTTGTGTGGCTATATCTTTTCATTTCTCTTGGGTATATATCCAGAAATAAAACTGCTATGTTATAGAAAAGTTAAACATTGTATCTCTGTGTTTCATTTTTTAAAGAACTTCCTGGGATCTTCCTGGACCAGGGATTGAACAGGTATTCTCTATATTGCAAGGCAGATGCTTGATGATGAGACCACCAGGGAAGCTCCAACACTCACTGTTTTTCTTCTTTTATTTTCCTCACCTCCTCCCTCCCTGCCTGCCTTCCTCCTTTCTTTCCTCGCTGCTCCCCACCTCTCTCCCTCCCTTTCTTCTTCTTTCTGTTTTGTTATTTGACTAGTGTCTCCATATGGTTTTCATTTGTGTTTCCCCAGTGGATGGTGATGTTGAGCATTTCTCATGTGCTTCTCAGCAATTTGCACAGCTCCTTTGCATGGCTATTTAAATCCTTTTTAAATAGGATTTTTAAAACGTATTTTCACATTGAATTATCTATCCTGGTATCGATTTGTGAGAATTCTTCATGTACTCTAAATACCAGTTCCTTATCAAATATATGATTTGTAAATCAATGTCTTGTCTTTTCATTTTCTTCATGGTACCATATGTGGCACAAAACTTTTTCCATTTTGATACAATCCAATTTATCTGCTTTTTCTTTTATTTTTTATTCCTATGTGGGTTTTTATTAACAATCACTTAATTTTGGTTTGACTAAAGATACTCTCAAAAGAAAGATAACTTATAAGATTTAAGAAAGAAGAAAAAAATTTTTCATTTTGGGGGATAACTGGCAGAAATTGCCCAGAATATGTCAGGAGACCACTATTCTAGTCTTCTCTGCACTATGACTTATTGACTACCTTGTTTGGGTGAACAATTACCCTATCAGAGGATATGTTCCTCTGTCTTTAAAGTGGGGGGAATAATAATATATGGACATTTCACATAGAACTCAACAAATATTTACTGACATCTATGGTGTGCAAAACTCTGTTAATGCTGGTCTTAGATGGACCAGGAAATACTGGAGAGGTTCAATGCTGAGCATATACTGCAACAGATGTCATCACTGGTGTGCTAAATTATAAAGAAAATGTTACTCAAGTTTGGTCATTTCATTTAAAACATATTGGTTTGGCCAAAAAGTCCATTCTAATTTTGGCAAGAAAGCATGCTATCTTTATGAATCTACCCGCTCAAAATAAGACTATAAATGTCATGTTACTTCAGTCAGTATTTTTCTGGTATATCATAATGATGAAAAAGTTATCACCATTTAATTATTAATTTCTCACAAGAAGCATCTTTCAGTTCCAGAAAACTGTCTCCTGTGGGGAATGAACTTGAGCTAGATCATCAACAAGCAGTAAGAAAAGTCTTTTGTATGCCTAATATGTCTTGGTCTGTAGCACACATGATGTAAAGTTCACAGTGACTCTGCAAGGCAAGTGTAATTCCCCTTCTCCTACAGATTAAATACCTGAGGCTCAGAGAGGTAATTTTTTTAATATAAATTTATTTATTTTAATTGGAGGTTAATTACTTTACAATATTGTATTGGTTTTGCCATACATCAACATGAATCCACCACAGGTATACACGTGTTCCCCATCCTGAACCCCCTTCCCACCTCCCTCCCCATACCATCCCTCTGGGTGGTCCCAGTGCACCAGCCCCAAGCATCTAGTATCATGCATCAAACCTGGACTGGCGATTCATTTCATATATGATATTATACGTGTTTCAATGCCATTCTCTCTAATCATCCCACCCTCTCCCTCTCCCACAGAGTCCAAAAGAGTGTTCTATACATCTGTGTCTCTTTTGCTGTCTCGCTTACAGGGTTATCGTTACCATCTTTCTAAATTCCATATATAGAGGTAATTTAAAAGGCGTCAGGTTCAAAGCCAGTGAGGTGGTAAAGTGAGATTCAAGTTTATATCATGACCCATCACCCATGCTTTTTTGGCCAGACTATTTCCAGCCTCAGAATTCCTGGCCTCCAGCCCTTCTTAAGACACTGGTTCAAGCTGCCTGTAGATGAGAAGATAATGTGTTAAGACACTGAATGCTTACTTGGAGATTTTAGTCCTCTTCAGTAAGAATCAATTTATCAAAAACTGGAGCAAGCTCAAAAGTTCCATTTTTGGATGATACTAGTGCAATCACCAAGAGTGGCTCCTCCTTCAATACTAATAATTGCCAAAGTAGTAAAGCCCTCTTGTTCTGATTGCCAGTGTTTCTTTGGAATGATAGTCCATCCTGCATGCATTAAAAAAGTCACGTGACTTCTCTTCTGACCTCTGACACTGAGCTCTGACCTTTCCATAGACTCTTTGGGGAACACCTCCTGGCACTGAGCATATTTCCTGCACTATTCTCTGTTCTCTGGCTCTTAAGAAAAGATAGTGTTATGTCCTTTGTAAAACCTAAGAAATCAAACTGTCTGGTTATTCACTCTGTCCTAAAATATCATACATGTTTTTAGTGTGACAGAAGTGTGTCTGATGATAAGAAGCCAAACATAGCCTGCAAAACCTCCTGTAAGAATCTGGAGGAAAACTGAAATCTGGGAGCAATCTGGGAAGCCAAGTTTGTGACCATAAACCTATTATGCCGCTTGATAGGAACCAAGCACCTTCTCAGAGACAGTCCTAAACAGAAACCTGGGGTTCACAGAAGGCCAGCCAGACTATTCAAAGCCTTATATTTCCTGAAGGCCTTCCAGATGAATCCCAGCCATTACATCATGGTCTCTTGGGATCTCCACGTTTAGGTAGTTTCCTTAAAAAACACCGACATCTGCCTATGTGTGAGTGCATGCTAAGTCGCTTCAGTCATGTCCAACTCTTTGTAACTCTGTGTAGTAGTCAGCCAGGCTCCTCTGTCCATGGGCTTCTGTAGGCAAGAATGCTGGAGTGGGTTGCTGTGCCCTCCCCAGGGGATCTTCCTGACCCAGGGATCAAACCCTCATCTCTTATGTCTTCTGCATTGGCAGGCAAGTTCTTTACCACTAGTGCTACCTGGGAACCCCAATATCTGCCTATATTCATTCTTTATCTGTTTCTTCCTGGGGTCCATTTAGCATGCATTTCCTCATATCTCAGCATCAAATGAAGTTTTTGAAAATACCTGGTGTCTTATCCTTCTCTACAGCACCTTCCCTCTTCAAGAACCCTCTCCCTCAACACGGTCCAGACTCCCATTATTTGTTAGTGGAAGGAAGCTGATCTGTGATGCCAGAGGCCAACAAAGCCGCAGGTATCCTTTCCCCTTTGTAGCCCAAGTGACTGGGTCTTTAGGCTTCCACACCTTTGCTCACCACAGAACAAAGGTAATCTGGTGAGGGTGGGCCCTTGAGCAAACAGCCCACACTCTGCAGCTGAGTTTGACTCTGACAGGGCTGCCAACTGGAGTTTCCCTGCTCATCATCTGCCCTGCAGCTGGGCACATGTCCTTTCTTGAAAGAGAATCAGAGTGATACATGTGGGTGACTACCACTCCCCCACATCACCCCATAACATGTACTCTTCTTTACCACACAAGAATGAATGCCTACTGAAATTTCACCTTTCAGACGTTCATTTTAAAGCACATATATTGGAGAAATAACCCTTAAGTTGGGCTTCCCAGGTGGGGCTAGTGGTAAAGAACTAGCCTGCCAGTGCAGGAAATGCAAGGCACTTGGGTTTGATCCCTGGGTTGGGAAGATCTGCTGGAGGAGGGCATGGCAACCCACTCCAGTATTCTTACCTGTAGAATCTCATGGACAGAGGAGCCTGGCAGGCTACAGTCTGTGGGGTTGCAAAGAGTTGGACAGGACTGAAGCCATTTAGCATGCATGCATGCATGCAACCCTTAAGTTGGTACAATCTACTGATTTCCTAGCAAAACAGCTTTATACCCTTCCCCAAAAAAAGTTTTAGAAAGGATCAAGTATGCCTGAGACATAGGAGTTAAGGATCATGGTGGAGCAGGAGAATGGACACCAAGAAGTGAGGTGACCCACCTTCACGTGGTGAAACTAGAACTCAGTTCCTCCTCCAAGCTCTTCCTCTGACCTTTTCTCACCCAAGCATTTGAGAATTGTTAGACAGAGGAGGCTGGTGGGCTACAGTCCACGGGGTCGCAAAGAGTCAGACATGACTGAGCAGCTAACAGAAAGCACAGGGACTCTTTCCAGATGACTCAGCAGTAAAGAATCCACCTGTCAATGCAGGAGACGCAGGATCGATGCCTGGGTTGGGAAGATTCCCTGGAGAAGGAAATGGCAATCCACTCCAGTATTCTTCCCTGGAGAATCCCATGGACAGAGGAGCCTGGCGGGCCACAGTCCATGGGGTCACAAAGAGTTGAACGTGGCTGAGCAACTAAACAAGGGACTCTGCCAGCAGAGACAGAGTATGTCTCTTTAATGTACAAAATGGTGCCTGCAGCCTGAAAGAATCATTTATTTGTGTTCACTCGTAAACAGAATAGAGCTGTGGTGGCAGGGGATTGAGCTCATTGCTATGCGTGCATAGACTGTGAGGAATAATGGTTTACTAGTGTGGGAAAAACACAAAACAAGCACTCTCCAACCTCCCTAAATCTTATTTCTTCATCGCTCAGGTGGGGATAATGAATCCTGCTTGCTTATTTCCCAGCGTGGCTGTGAAATTTTAAGAAGAGCCAGTGGAGTGTACAGTATATTCTTATTTAACAACAGTCAAGCACTTATTTTAGAACTTCCTCTAGACCTAGTAATAATTAAAATATTAAAGAACCAAAACTGCTTGAGTTTCAACCACTCTGGATGGAATCCAGCTGTAAATTCTGATCTAGCTGTACCATCAGCCTCTCCTGGGTGAACACTAGACTTACCTTCAGGGTAAAGACCACTTCCCAAATCCTCCACACATGTAGTTTCATGGATATAACATTGACTAGAATGTGTTTATCTTATTTATTTTTTTAATTGGAGAAAAATTGCTCTACAATGTTGGTTGTTTTCTGCCATGCTGCTGCTGCTAAGTCTCTTCAGTCGTGTTCGACTCTTTGCGACCCCATAGACAGCAGGCCACCAGGTTCCCCCGTCCCTGGGATTCTCCAGGCAAGAACACTGGAGTGGGTTGCCATTTCCTTCTCCAGTGCATGAAAGTGAAAAGTGAAAGTGAAGTCGCTTTCTCGACCTCATGGACTGCAGCCTATCAGGCTTCTCCGTCCATGGGATTTGCCAGGCAAGAGTGCTGGAGTGGGGTGCCATTGCCTTCCAGCAACACAAATCAGCCATAAAACTACACATATATCACCTCCTTCTTAAGCCTCCCTCCCTTCCCCCGCTCCCACCCCTCTAGGTCATCACAAAGCACCAGGCTGGGCTCCCTGTGTTATATAGCAACTTCTCACCAGCTATCTATTTTACAAGGTAGTGGAGAAGGAAATGGCAACCCACTGTTGCCTAGAGAATCCCAGGGACGGGGCAGCCTGGTGGGCTGCCGTCTACGGCGTCACACAGAGTCGGACACGACTGAAGCGATTTAGCAGCAGCAGCAGCAGCAGCACCAGCGTGCATTTGTTGGTGCTCCTTTCTCTGTTCGTCCCACTCTTTGTCTAACTGAAGTTCACTAGGCTTAGGAATTACTTTGACTCTTGTGCAGGAATGCTTTGTGTTTTCCTATTGCATTTATTTTATGAAGATAATGCCTTTTTATCAGGTTTTGAATAAATGATGTTTCTTCAAGGATTGTCAGTCCCATTTTCTATGGAACATCTGATACTTACAAATCAGATACTTACAAAGTTTAAAATTATTTTTAGGACATAAATATTTAGAACAAAAGAAAAAAAGATGCTCAAAGAAAGATAACAATGACAACAAAAGCAAGAACAATGGCAACGAAGCAGCATGTCGAATGTAAAGCAGGTGGCAAAGAGAACTGGCACTAAAATAGCACATGGCCCAGGAGTCTCAAGAGAGGTTCAGACTGTTGGCACTAAATGTTGATTCTTCAGTAATTACGGAGCTCAGTGACCTGAGAAAGAATCGGCAGTGAGCAAGCTTACCTCAGTCATGCTTCCCACCCCTGTGCTCATGCCAGCTGGGGGCCCTGGGCTGGCTTAAGTTCTCGAAAGAATCTCATACCAGTGTAAACATTTACATAATACAGGCTATTTATCTTGGCTCCAAAAAGATGCAAGCATCTTTCAGAGTTCACATGATATCAAAAACATGTTTAAACTTGGGCTATCGGTGTCCTAAAATTACCCCAGAGTAATGCATTGGTGGTGATTCAGGATTTTCTTTTTTGTGCTAATGATTCTCCACTCCTAACATATCATTCATTCTTTTACATGTTATTGAATAGGAAGTAGAATGGGCAGGAGGCATAACTCACAGATCAGAATTCTGATTGTGTGCATGCGTTCTAAGTCGCTTCGGTTGTATCCAACTCTTTGTGACCCCATGGACTGTGGCCTGCCAGGCTCCTCTGTCCATGGAATTCTCCAGGCAAGAACACTGGAGTGGTTTGTCATTCCCTTATCCAGGGGTTCTTCTTGACTCAGGGATCGAACCTAGGTCTCCTGCATTGCAGGCGGAATCTTTACTGTCTGAGCCACAAAGGAAGCCCAGTCAGAATTTACAGCTGGATTTCATTCAGAGTGGTTGAAACCCAGGCAGTTTTGGTTAATATTTTAGTCGCTACTAGGACTAAAGGAAATTCTAAAATAAGTGTCTGACTGTTGTTAAACAATATACTATACAGTCCATTCAAGGAATTATCATCATGCTGTCCTTCCTGTAAAAAAAGTGATGCTAATGACCAGCTGACAGTAGGGCCTACGTAGTGACTTGTTTTTTCAAGGGTGCTGGGTTCTGCTACTCTCTCCTGACCTCTCAGTGAGAGCAATGAAAGAAGTTAAGAGGCCAGAGTGCAGCTACAGAGAGAATATGCATTGCTCTGGCCTCATTAACACCAAACTCAAACCAAGTGAGTCAAACAGTTTGGAGAAACAGTTCCCTTTTCAACTCCCAGGTAAGGTGAACCTGTGAAAATTGCCTATGGACCTGGTGCTAAGTTAGGTAAACAATAAAAACAGAGAGCTGGTTCCTCATCCCTGAAAGATGAAAAGTCTCAAATTGAGGGGGAAGGAGGAAATCCAATTTTTAAAAAGTAATCTCCAAATTGAAATGTATAAAAATTGAGTGAATGTGATATTGAATATGTAGGTAATATTGCTGTAACCATCAGTAAAATTTTTCAGCTCTAAAAATTGTATGATTTAAAAAAGTCTATGCAAAGATATATTTTCTTTCTGAAACCTGTAGTCCTCCCCTTTACATAGAAAAGAAGTTTCCTTTCTCTTTAGACATAGGTATTAATCTTTCATTCATTCATTCCCCAGACATTTATGGAGCAGGACATAGCTAGTGTGTGAAAATAAGTAAATTGTAGCTGTTCTCTTGTCCTCAAGGAACTTACCAGGGAAACAAGAACGGGTCGTTGATTAACTCATCAATATGCCTTATGCAAAGTTTAACAAATGGACACGCATTCTCTAGTTTATCAACACACCAGCATGAAATGTCACAAAGAGTTGTGAAGCCTCAGGCTCAGTCTTCATCTCCAGCACAGACTTAACATGTTTCTTTCAGAATGATGACATATTTCCATGGTGTGTTTTTATGAATGTAGCTTATCTCTACATAAGTTTCCTTAACACCCACATGTGAGCTAAGTCACTTCACTCGTGTCTGACTCTTTGCAACCTATAGATCTATGGACTATAGATCTGTCTATGGGATTCTCCAGGCGAAATACTGGGGTGGGAGGCGTGCCCTCCTCCAGAGTATCTTCCCCACCCAGGGACAGAATCCACATCTCTTAGATATCCTGCTTTGGCAGGTGGATTCTTTATCACTAGCGCCACCTGGGAAGCCCCTTGACACCTATAAATGTTCCATAATAAGGATTAACACCACAATCAAAAGTATAATTTTCTTTTATGGTAGAGTCTGTACTATAATCAATGGAGCATAGAATGGCTTGTCACTTAGAAAATATGTAAGTCACGGTTGTTGTTGTTTAGTCTCTCAGTCGTGTCCGACTCTTTGTGACCCCGTGGACTGCAGCATGCCAGGCTCCTCTGTCCATGGGGTTTCCCAGGCAAGGATACTGGAGTGGGTTGCCATTACCTTCTCCAGTGTATCTTCCTGACCCAGGAATTGAACCCCCATACCTCCTACATTAGCAGGAAGGTTCTTTACTGCTGAGCCACTAGGGAAGACCCTTATGGGGATTTAAAACAATATGACTTAGTCATTTTAAAGTAACATAAATGTTAAAATACATGCTGAGTAATTCCAGGAGGATTTTTTTTTTTTTTTAGTAGTTGTATAACTTAAATGGTTCTTAATTTTAAAATGTAGTTTTGGCCAAGATTTAATGTTGAAAAGTGGCTATTCAGCATGCAAGAGACCATAAGTACACTTCATAAGAATTTTTATTATAAAGCAGCATACATTTTAAAAATTGTTATTTACACAAAAGGCCCTAATGGATATAGTAGTTTATCAGATCAATAATCAATGTTCTTAAAAGTCACTTAATTCAAATTTATGTAATCTGCATTATGAAAAGATCTTATATACATATTTACATCATAACTCCTAGTGTTTTTTTCATAACTATTTCTGTCCCTAATGTCATCTCATGCACCATGATGATGGAAATATTTTTTAAGACCAACACTACTAGAATATCAAAACATATTATTGCATAAACAAGTACATTGGAAGTCACCGAAGATGGTGATAGTGTCACTAAAATTAAAATATTCAGTTGAGTCTCCTTTCTTGTAATTTTCCTAATTATGACCGCTAATGGGTCACCCACAGTGTGAGGAGAACAAGAAAATTCAAAGAAAATTGTAAAAGAGTTCACAATAAAACGTATCTAGTATCTTACGTGTCTGTCAAAACAATAACAATGTATATGGCCTTTGTTAGTCATTATACTGATAAGAGGAAACAAAAGCCACCATGGCAATCTGAAATTTTCCTAGAATCTGTGGACATTTAAGTCAGCTGTTTTTACAGAGTCAACTATCGCCTATCAGTCTTATAAAACTGGTACCAGTTCAATGCAGCACACAGAACCTTTGGGGAAAATAAAGAATTCATTAGATCTGTCCCCAAATTTCCAATTTATATTCTTCTTCACATTATTTGTTGTCCTTTGGGTTTTGAAAGAAGCAAATATCAAAGTCTACTTCTTTTCTTGGTTCATCTTTGAAATGCATTTTTATTTCTCCATGTTACTCACTTAATTATTGTTCTTTTCCCCAAAATAAGCCCAAGGGCAATTTGATACAGCCAGACTCTTTGAGTTTCTCATAACCATATCCCTATAAAGATATAGATATTTGTCCTAGCCAGTAATAAATTTGTGCCCTTTTATGTCCACTCCTAGGAGAAGGCAATGGCAACCCACTCCAGTACTCTTGCCTGGAGAATCCCATGGACAGAGGAGCCTGATAGGCTGCAGTCCATGGGGTCGCAAAGAGTCGGATGCGACTGAGTGATTTCACTTTCACTTTTCACTCTCATGCATTGGAGAAGGAAATGGCAACCCACTCCAGAGTTCTTGCCTGGAGAATCGCAGAGACGGAGGAGCCTGGTAGGCTGCCGTCTATGGGGTCGCACAGAGTTGGACACGACTGAAGCGACTTAGCAGCAGCAGCAGCATGTCCACTCCCAACCTATGCACAGGCAACCCCTGGGAAGCAACTCTAAACCTTAAGAAATCTCTAGTTTAGGCTTACAGTTTCATTAAGGATTTCCTAAAATTTGAAATTCATTATGTTTTTTCTGCTCTTCAAAAATAAACTCCAGTGAGTGATATTACATACAATAAAGAACAAAACGTAAAAAATTCTGATTTTTAATAACTTTCTTTTGACTTACCTCCACTCTACCCCAAGACCAAACTTTGTAATTGATGGGCTCCTCATAAATGTTACACTGTCAGTTCCTTCTTCTTATTATTTGCTTCCTCCTTTTCACTCCTTAAGGAGCCCCATAAATCATATGATTAACTTTCACACCAAGGCTGGTTGATGCAAGTGAAAGAAATCTAATTGGAGCACAATTGCCCCCCAAATGCTCTTAACATTTTTTTGCACATCTAAATGTGATCCACATTTCAGATACAGTTTTCTATTTGACATTTATTTTCCTCCAGCATATATGTGCTACATCTTTACCTAAACTGAGTTGTTATCTTTTTTCTGCCCTTTTGAACTTCACACTATAAATTAACTATTATCTTGCTGAGATAAATTCCTTTGCAGATTTTATGTATATAGAGAATATTTCCCCTTCATTCAAGAACAAATATGAGATATTATGTCCCACAGAAGAATTTATTGATCTCTGACAGTAAAAATCACCACTATATTATTAAAAAGATTTTACTGTTAATTTCAGAAATAATAAAGTACTTTCTTCACTTAAGGGAATATATGATCACTATAAGAAATCAGGATGTGAAAGAATAAAAATCTGATATTCAAAATAGATTACTATTAGTTTTAAAATAAAAGAGATCCACTGGCAAAATACAGTGATTTTGGTAGTTCCTGAGACTGCTGCTTGACAGGCATGGTTTAAAAATTCAATCAGTTTGATTCCCTCAATCTTCCACTACAAAATCACTTCTCCCAGCTCAAAGTTAAGTGATTATTTATGTTGGAATTAATGGGATCAAAATAAAGGAATCATTATTATTTTTAAGTATTTTATACTTAAAATTTAAAATAAATTGTTATTACAAGGGAGAAAAGAAGCATGTTCTTTTAAATCAATAACGATACATAAATATTTATGGTGTCTAGACTGCTTCTCAAGAAACAGCAAGGAATTTCAGTGAAATTAGCAAGAATTATAACATATTTCAACTGCAAGGAGTAAAAGAGACAAAGAGGTAATTGCATAAAGAACTACTGGAAAATGGTTTTATCACATATAATCAGACAACTCATAGGATATTAGTTTTTTGGTTTTTTTTTTCATTGTAAAACTAAAAATGTGTTACTTCTTTTTGCTGTTGCAGGGTCTCCATTTCCTCATTTGGAGTGTTGACTTTTAGAATTTATATTAGTTCTGATAATATACAAATTAGAACCAAATTTGCGAGTTTAGGTACCAAAAGATCCCAACATTAACCTGGTTAGGGTTACTGTAGGGCTTCCCTGGTGACTCAGTGGTAAAGAATCTGCCTGCCAATGCAGGAGATGCAGGTTCAATCCCTGGGTCAGGAAAATCCCCTGAAGACGGAAGTGGCAACCCATTCCAGTATTCTTGCCTGGGAAATCCCATGAACAGAGGAGCCTGGCAGGCTATGGTCCATGGGGTTCAAAAAGAGTCAGACATGATTTAGAGCCTAAACAACAACAAGGGTCACCCAGACAAGAGTAGTTCTTCTACTACACTACATGTGTGCACATTTCTGATACCTAACAGAACAGATGCTGAAAAACTGTACTTGGTCAAGGAGGTAGATTTATGGCTTCTTATGAATCTACCACATGGGAGCTTGGGGCCTTTGTGGTTAAAGTCATCTAAATAACAATAAGGCAGTATCACAAAGCAGGAAACAGACCTTGGCTCTCCTCAGGTTTGGGTTACTGGGGTTTGGAGAAAGAAACTTATGTCTCCTGCCAGACACAATTTTTAAATATTTATAACTTGGTCACCCGTTATCACTTTAAACCACTTTGTCCATGAAGGGTGACACTTGTATAGCAAGTCATATTTCATTATTAGGTGAAAACTTTTTTGAACAAGTGAAAACATTTGTCTTTAATGGTGATTAAATGCCTGACAAGTTAGAATCTTTACAGAGAACAGAATGAGCTAAGTGCAAAAACAGGTTTCCAAAAATAAATAACAAATGAATAAAGGAGATTAATGCACCAAGTATTTCCAAATCAGGAAACCCAAAACATCTTTAAAATAAATTTAATCATTTTTTTAGAAAACCCTACAAAGTGAAAGAATAAAGATATCCCTTCAATGTAATGTATGTAATCATCAACATATTGTTCACTTCTTTGCTTTTTTTTTTCTGCAGAAGCTTCCTTTCATTGAACATTTTTACCCTGGCAGCAGATCTACTCTGTATATACTTCCATGTATTAATCAGAGCTTTAGTTCAATACAGGACCCATGAAATGTTTTTAACTTGGTCCTTCGTGGGGTTAAATGTATTTGAATAGAAACAAAATAGCAAACCTTTATATAGAGAGAAACAAAATAGATATAAACTATATATATATATATAAACAAAATAGAAAACATTTATGAGAATCATATTTGCGCAGTGCAAACCACAATATACATTCTCTAAAGTAACTTTTGAGGCTTCCTTCTAAATCTATGGAACATATCATTGGTTTAAAAAAGGTAAAAGATTGTGTAAGTTGGCAGTAAGAGACAGAAGAAATTTTTAAAAAAAATTCCTAAGTAAATAGTCATGTTGAATAAATATGGTTAGGGCTGAAACTCATGAGTAAACCTGTAGCCATGCTGGAGGTACCCTACATTTCTTCTCCTTTCCATCTCTTGGTCACATTAATTCAGTGAACTTCATCTCACACTTTAATTGTTACCTCTCTAGTTGACTCTGTAGACAGTTTAAACATGTGTTGTTGTTGTTTGAGATGTAGAAGTTCTGGCTTTGGCATTAGGTTCAATTTTCACCCCATAGGAGATGATGGACCTAAATCTAATTATTTGTAGAGCTTGCTTAGATGGTTAATGGATGATAAAGCAATATGCAATAATTAGGAAAAGGTCAGCGGCATGATAAGTGAATTTTATAGACAAGGAAAAAATTTACCTGTGAATGAAAATTTTTAATGCTTTAAATAGAGCTTAAAATACATTGACTTAAGTTGAAAGTTTTTTGTTTGTTTGTTTTTAAGCTTATTTTTGTTGTTGTTGAACTTTCTTATAGCAGTTAAAAGTTCAGCGTGCCATATTGCTTTATCTCTTCTACCAGGTTGCATTTTCCTTGAAGATCATAACCATAATCATGTCTGATTTAGATTTTATCTCTGTGCCTGTAGAGGTCTCTGTTTAAGGTAGTCACTCAAATATTTGAACACAGAACCCCTATGGTACCATTTTACAAAGTAGAATTGAAAGCATGCTTCCTCTAAGAAGATACCAGTCTGTATCAGGGTAGATGATGAGCAAGTATGTTTAGTTTTGAAACAACCATGTTCTTCAAAGCATCTACCTCTCTTGTATCCTTTTTAAAATTACTCTCATTAATTCAAGAATGAGAAGGATAGCTTTAAGGTAGGTCCTTTGGAGGAAAGTAATATTCTGTGTTCGTGTTTCTTAAATTCAGCCTCAAACAATGAATTGAGTCACAAGAAGAAAAAAAATCTCATGATATTAAAGGTCTAATAATTTTGTATACTCAAAAGTATAGTATGCATGCATACATGCTAAGTCACTTCAGTTGTGTCCGACTCTGTGCAACCCTATGGACAGCAGCCCACCAGGTTCCTCTGTCCACAGGATTCTCTAGGTAAGAATACTGGAGTGGGTTGCCATTTCCTTCTCCTAAAGTATAGTATAAGATAGTATAATAATTTTTTTCTTCAAGTGTTTGGAGATGAAATTAGGAGGGTATGATAGCTTGGGAGTGATGGGCTTTTCTTTATCTGAATGTACAGTCAGAGGGTTCTGTGTTTTTGCTGAAGACTATGTAGTTGTTACTGTACTTATAATAACCCTCAAGTCACTTATTATCAGCATCTCAACAGCTTGTCTTGGAAAGTTATGAAAGCTCAGAGTTAATGACCGTGCCAAATTTTGGCAAGCAACCCAGACTCTCATCTGTAGTTCTGTACGGTGCTAAATCCATTCTAGATGTAATTATATGAGGTGAGACTTTGAGCAAAATACAAGCAGACACACACTAAATAAAATGGATGATGATTCCTTACTTTGTATTTTTTTAAAGTGGAAATAACTTTGTCTTGTTGAAAAGTGGATATCAGATGTCATAAATTATTTAGTAGCATATTTGAGATTAAAAAAATAGTATATATAAACTCAAGTCTGAAATTCCAAATCTAATTTAAACTACTTATGACTATTATTTCATCAATGCTCAAATTCATTTCCCTTCTCCACACTCCATACCCAATGTTCATATTCATATGCTAATAAATATACATATTAAATTAATATAACAGTAAACCTATAAGAATAATCATGGTTTGTTAAAGTATATAGTGAAATATATAAAACTTTTTATGTAGAAATGGAACTCTGTCAAAGATCCGACTAGACCATTTATATATAAAGAAGAAATGATAAATTTTTCAGTTTCTCACGTTACCTTTGTATGTGAAGTATTCATTTTCTAAGTATAAAAGCATTGCCATTATTATCTACATAAATGTCATTAGTAGGAAGAAGAAAGAAACTAGTAGCTTCACTCACTGTACCAAATTTCTTAAGTTTCAAAAAGAACTAGTGCTCAAAGGCCAAAATCATCTCCAAACCAATGAATAGAAAATACTAAGGCTTAGTCATCAACAGTAAAGGGATTAGAAACAGACTGAAGAGAGATACTGGCCATCTTATCTTAGCCCAGTCCCTACTCAGCCCCCCTTCACCTAGGCCAGTACACGCCAAACAAGCACCAAAAACAACCAATAAATGAAAGGAAACTCAAAGGTCACCGGGGGTCATTATTTTCACATACCTTTGAATAATGAGAGCATCACATGTCAGCTAGAGGAGAACAAAATGTCACATTCTCCAGCTAAAGGTCGGCCTCGGTCAAAGGTCACAAAAGGGAGGCCAGGAAATAACCTAAGAGGTTAAGCCTGGTGCACAAAGAAAGGTCACCAAATGTCAATGAAAGCATGCAGCTGTTTGGAGATGAAAACAACTGAGGCACCCTTTTGTGCTGACATCGGCCAGAAAAAATGTCTCTGCTGACATTTTTTTTTTTTAAGCTGGCAGTTTTATAGGACATTGCCATTAATGTACCCAACCCTGAATTAGCCTTTTTAAAAAGCAACAGTTTGGAAGTTAAGTGCAGCAGTTCCAAAGAGTCATAACCATGACATTTTTATTTCAAAAGATTAATACAGCCGTGGACTTCTAACACCAAATTTAGATTTCATCGGAGCTCTTTCACAGTGACACTGTTAGAACGAGGCCTGAGGACAGGTAGCCATCAGTAACCAGTCTTTTCATATTTTTAAGAACTATTATTATTCTTCTAACTAAAAGGTACTCAGAAGCTTCAGCCTGTTACAGGACTGGGAGATATGAATGATTTCATATCTTACTGAGCTTGATAGTTCAAAGTTCTTTATCTAGTAATAAAATCCCTTCAAAGAAAAGAAAAAGTGACACATTTGCAACTCCATTTTACAGGAATTTGTGCAAAACACTTGCAGGATAAATCCTTATCTAAGTATCAATCCCTTTTTTAAAACAGTGATTTCCATTTTAAATACCAGCCCTAGGAGTAACAATAGTAGCAGATAGGAATAGGGCTCCCAAGTACTCTCTGATGTCAAACTCTACTAGAAAGAAATTCAAAGGAAACAGGTACCCTGAATTATTCAGCTGCTTAACTTATGGTTGATCTGTACTAGTTTTCTATGAATATGTGGATCTGTTTTACACACACACACACACACACACAAAACACCTGATACTGATCCAGAATTATCAGCTGTTTCCAGACAACATTGGAACATTCTTCATCTATAAACATCCTTTACTGATTCACAGGCACAAAACTATGTTTTAAATGCAAGATGTACTTTTCCATCCTCAGGACTCCAACAAGTGGCCCCAGTTTGTGACTTGGGCACCTCCACTTTCTCTCCACAGATCTTTCTGAAACATTTGTGCCTCCTTCTTAATTATCTTTGTTCCAATTCTACACATTCTTAAAAAGGAGAACACTGTGTATGTATAAAATAAAAATAATGAAAAGTTCTCATAGAAAATTGTAAAGACAATTTCAAAAGCAAGAGAAAACTCTTGCCTTGAATCTCTATTCCAGATAATTCTTTTTTTGTTTGTTTGTTCCTTTATAAACTCCCAGGGAGACTGCCAAACAATAACACTCACCCCAGGATTACTTCAGGACTCACCCAGAGGTAAAACTACCTTCCCACCTAATGGACCCTAGATGTATGAGGCCTGTCAGGAGAACGTCGTAAATCGTGGAGATGAGAAGGGAGGGGTGAGGAGAGCCACACAAACCTTCTGCACTTAGGAGAAGGAGTTATTTAACACATCAGGGAAGTGCATTTAATAAATGAAGTCAGTGACTCCAACATGTCATATTCGATCTATACAGAGGTTGCTGAACTTTCTTTAAAAAGTCATTTTTATGCTGGTAGCTTTTCTTATGAAATTTTCTACACCTCCAGTGTCTGAAATGGATATGTAAGCAGTGGATTGAGAAATAGCTAAGGTCGAAGTTAATAAGGAAAGCAGAAGGTCTAAAAGCAGGTTGTCTTTTTCTCCCCTTAGAGTTCAAGAGACTCCATATGATTTGGGCATGACATATTAATGTTTCTGACCCAGGGCTTTTTTTTTTTTTAATCTGCTTTCAAATAACTGGTATTTTTTGTTTGTGCTCAATTTTGTGTGACTCTTTGCAGCCCCAGGGGCTTGTATAGCCTGCCAGACTCCTCTGTCCACAGAATTTTCTAGGCAAGAATACTGGAGTGAGTTGCCATTTTCTACTCCAGGGAATCTTCCTGACTCAGGGAGGCATCTCTTGTGCCTCCTGGATTGGCAAGTGGATTTACCACTTGTGTCACCTAGAAAACCTAACTGATACTTATGCAGTAACAAATGTAAACGGTATTCCACTGCTGGAACTACAAAAATGAACTTTCCCCTTCTAATTTCGTTCATGGGCCAGCCTTTAATGAAAGAATGATGGAGAAACTAGTCTAGGGAAAATCAAATAATAATCAAAGACTTGAGGGATCAAATAATGCCTTAAAATGTCAGAACCATAGAAGTAAAAGGATGTAGAAGCTGGCCAGCAGCAAAGAAAAAAGATGACCCTCTGGGAAAAAAGAAAGCTAAATATTCTGCAGAATATCAACACATACCAAACTGCATGGCTATTTTGGAAAATGTTTTATACCCCCTCAATCTTTCTGGATCACTTTCGTTTTAAGTTGTAAGCATAAACACAAGAGTGTAACACTCCCCCTAAATCAACAAACAGGTCTGGTGCTCCATAGGGATTTAATTGAAACTTGGAACAGGGAAGCTCATCAGAAGAACATGAATCAAATTTAAGATTCATATCTACTCTAAAATGGATACTATAGCTTCTCTGATAAAACATCCCCTCATCTTCAGATGCAAAGTTTATCTTTATATGATGCTCTTGAACTTGGAAACAAAAAACATAACAAAAAAATAAGCAAGCAAACCAAACCCCCTGAATACTGCAAAGAAAAAGAAATCTCCTTGATTTTAGAAGGCTTGGAAAAGTCACACTTATCTTACTTCATGTACACGGTACTTGTTGATAGAAAAAAAATAATAATAGATCCCAATACCTGAAAATTTGTGTATTTGCATACTTATGTGCCAATTTTTCTCTAAATGCCTTGAAATAGTCGACTCTTCTGCTCTATATTAACTTGACTTTTTTTTTTTTGCCAAGTCATGGTTCTTTTTCTAGTATCTGAAAATGTGCTAAACTAAATGTCAGTGCCTCCATAAGAAAGATTTAGAGTTCCTTTCGGAGCAGACAGAAGCCTCAAATGACAAACATGCTTATTCTGAACGTCCCTCCTGCAGGTGTGACTTACCCCAAAACAAGGTCCGAGAAGGCAGCAGAGAGAGCTACAATTTGACTTGACATTCATTCCTGAGTATTTCCTTTGTTGTCCCTGGATTATCATTCTGTGGAAGAGAGAGAGAGCGCGCGCACGCGCAAGGCAAGCGCCTGCTCTCAGGTACCTCTGGCTGATAGCCCTACCTAGAGAGAATGGGCCCCAGATTTCGCTTTATGCAAAGCTTCCGATAGAGCTTAAAACTGTATAAAGCGTTGCAGGGGCAAGTTTTGAAGTCTTTCCTCAGGCCAAATTCTGGCTGAACAATTTGCCCCATACTCCTCCTTATCTATCCTTTTAGCTAAAACTTAGCAATCAAACACTGCCGCAGAATGGCTGGCGTGGCCCAGGCGAGGTGAGAGGGCCAGGCAAGGTCCAGGCTCCTTTCCTCCATCAATTCTAAGATAAGTCTAGGGGATGAAAGAACAGGAGGAGTCTGGCATGGGAATGTTTTAGCACTCAGTCAACCTTTATTGTTTACCTGTTAGAAGGCAAAGGCAGTTCTGGGTATTAAGAATACAATCATGAAGTCATGTTTTCCAGTATTCAGGGTGTTTAACAAGAGGGTTAAAACACTAGCCTGGAGGTCCGAGCAACACTGCCTGCTGTTAAATTTTACTTCCTCCGTGGGTCACCACCACCCTGGGCACTGAGGGTACAAAGCATTTATCTCAGTGAAAAACCATTTCCTGTCTCCCTGATTCACTGCCCTCTCCTGCCTTGAGCCCACTTTGTGTCACATACTGATGGTAACTTAGGGCATAACTAAGGCAGCATTGGGGAATTTAAGAATATAATCTCTATATAGCATATAAATAATATGTTTATTTTCAGATTCTCGATGAACATAGAAGTTTCAGAGCCATTCTCATTTTTCTCTTAGACTTCTTCTATTGTGTGGAAAAAAGAATCTCCCAAATAGCAATGAGACCTTCCACCATGGAGAATTCCCCTCCTTGTCCTTCTGCTCCTCTCTTTAGATCTCCTTTCTAAAGCTTTATTTCACAGCATCTGAACCTGATTGCATTTGCCCACCGTCCACTGGTATGACTTTTCTGGTAGAGGCAATTGCTCGTCCTCTTTCCAACCTACTGTTTTTGACTTTCATGACCTACTTCTCATTTACCAAGCAATTCCAACAGATTTCCACCATGCATTTCCAACACTGAGAATAACATTGATTTTGAAACTCAGCTCTATCACTTAGAGAAACATCCTGAATACACCCAATCACCCAATTTAAGGAAGTAAGACTTCACTAACAAAGAGAGAGGGGAATGACCTAGTTTAAACTAAAATACTAAAAAATTCTACTTATTCTCAATCCAAAGGTGAAAAAGTGAAGAAAATGAGTCATAAAGAAAATGAACGACCTCCTCTTGTAACCTTTCCATTAGAGGAATGGACAATGCTTGGGTAATGATGTTCAATTTATTCATAAGAAGAAAAAGGGGTGTTTTTTTCTGTATGGTTCCCTTGGGAGGGGCTCTTTGGCAAGTGAAGATTTTCTGAATGTATCAGGGACAATTTCTTTACACAGGTCTGCAAAGGTCCCTTCACTCCTAGCATTTCCCCCATCTGTTTTCATCTTTCCCCTCTAAATGAAATAGATGTCTATGTACATAATTTTTAAGCCAAATACAGAAGTGGAACAGCATGTAAGTCCCATTTTTTGGTATTATGATATTATTGTAATTATGGTATTATATATTTTGGTATCAATGGTATTATCTGGCCATTAAATTGAAAACAATCTTTAAAAAAAATAAAAAATAAATTGAAAACAATCTTTAAGGAAGGCTAGTTGACTCCCGCATCCTGGGAAGATAGAGAATTCATTCTGCATAGGGCCTAAATGAAGACACGTTAATGATAGGACTCATTACAAAGTTGTGGACAGGATTTCGGGAACAAATAAGAGCTAGTGAGTCTCCCAGGGATGGCAACGTTACTACTTCTTAGGCTGAAGGGACCAGGAGAAGAAATAGAGGTTGCCAGAACCCAGTGAGAACTGTAACCATGGAAGAAGGACTCCCAATCAGAGCTGTAGTTTCGGAGAAACTGCCCAAGATGCTAAAGCAGGGGAGGAGCAGGGAAGAAATACCCTGGCTTTTCTCTCCTCCAATCTGTTGATCTTTTGCCAACGCTTCCTATGGGCCAAAATAAATCAGTAATTTGCCAGCAAATAGAGCTGCTGCAGAGGTAAACCTCCTAAGGCACAAAAGCAGAGAGGAGATGGATGCAAAATGAGTTTGTAGCAAGCAGTAAGCCATAAATATAATAGCACCAAACCTTCCCTTTAAATATTTGTTATTTTTATTGTTGTTGTTGCATTGTGAAAGACCCTTACATATTCTGGATACAAGATCCTTATCAGATATACAATTTGCAAATATTGTCTCCCATTCTGTAGTCTCCTTTTTTTCACTTTCTTAATAGTGTGCTTTGGTGCATGGAAGTTTTTAATTCTGATGAAGTCCAATTTGCCTGTTTTTTTCTTTGTTGCTTGTGCTGTCAGTGTCATATCCAAGAATCTAGCTAAATCTAAGATCAAGATTTACCTGCATGTGTTCTTCTAAGGATCTTATAGTTTTAGTTCTCATCTTCAGACTGCTGATCCATTTTAAGTTAATTTCTGTTGAGGTATGGCTTCCCTATTGGCTCAGATGGTAACGAATCTGCCTGCAATATGGGAGACCTAGGTTCCATCCCTGGGTCAGGAAGATCCCTGGAAGAGGGTATGGCGACCCACTCCAGTATTCTTTCCTGGAGAATCCCCACTGTCCATAGGGTCGAGAAGAGTCAGACATGACTGAGTGACTAAGCACATACATAAGGTATTGGCTATAGATTCAAATTCATCTTTTTTTATGTGAATAGCCAGTTGTACCAATACAATTGTTGAACAGACTATTCTCTCCTCATTTAATGATTCTGGCATTTATATTGAAAAATAATTGCTATATGGGTTTATTTCTGACAGTTCTATCCACTGGATTATGTGTCTGTCCTTGTACCACTACCACATTGTTTTGATGTAGCTTTGTAGTAAGTTTGGATATTAAGTATACATGGCAAGCCACTCCAGTACTCTTGCCTAAAGAATCCCATGGACGGATGAGCCTGGTAGGCTGCAGTCCATGGGGTTGCTTAGAGTGCGCATGACTGAGTGACTTCACTTTCACTTTTCACTTTCATGCATTAGAGAAGGAAATGGCAACCCACTCCAGTGTTCTTGCCTGGAGAATCCCAGGGACAGGGGAGCCTGGTGAGCTCCCATCTCTGGGGTCGCAGAGTCAGACATGACTGAAGCAGCTTAGCAGCAGCAGTATACAAACATTAATTTTTTAAACTTCTTTTTCATTATTGTCTTGGTTAATTGGGTCCTCTTGCAATTCTAATTGCAATTCAAGTTCTAGATTATGTGAAGTTCTGACCAGTTCTCCATCTTTTAAGATCCTTAGGTTTTGTCTCATATAATCACATGTAGTCTAGTAATATCAATGTTGCAGTTTAGATGGTTCTGAAAATCACCTGTAGGTCAGCCAGCACTCTTTGCTGTGGATTCATACTCCAGTTCAGTTTAGCTTCTCTTGCCAGCTTAGCAACGTGAGTGAGTGAGTGTGCCTTTGGACATGAAGATCATGGCATCTGGTCCCATCACGTCATGGGAAATAGATGGGGAAACAGTGGAAACAGTGTCAGACTTTATTTTTTTGGGCTCCAAAATCACTGCAGATGGTGACTGCAGCCATGAAATTAAAAGACACTTACTCCTTGGAAGGAAAGTTATGACCAACCTAGATAGTATATTCAAAAGCAGAGACATTACTTTGCCAACAAAGGTCCGTCTAGACAAGGCTATGGTTTTTCCTGTGGTCATGTATGGATGTGAGAGTTGGACTGTGAAGAAAGCTGAGCGCTGAAGAATTGATGCTTTTGACCTGTGGTGTTGGAGAAGACTCTTGAGAGTCCCTTGGACTGCAAGGAGATCCAACCAGTCCATTCTCAAGGAGATCAGCCTGGAATTTCTTTGGAAGGAATGATGCTAAAGCTGAAACTCCAGTACTTTGGCCACCACATTCGAAGAGTTGACTCATTGGAAAAGACCCTGATCCTGGGAGGGATTGGGGGCAGGAGGAGAAGGGGACGACAGAGGATGAGATGGTTGGATGGCATCACCGACTCAATGGACATGAGTTTGAGTGAACTCTGGGAGTTGGTGATGGACAGGGAGGCCTGGCATGCTGCGATTCATGGGGTCGCAAAGAGTCGGACACGACTGAGCGACTGAACTGAACTGAACTGAAATATTTTCTTCAGCAATTAAAATGCTTTTCACTAAATGGATTTTTTATTTGCTTTACTCTATTGTAAGAAATGAATGTCTTTTTGTAGAATTTTTGTAGAAATTAAAGGGGAAGGCAATGGCACCCCACTCCAGTACTCTTGCCTGGAAAATCCCAAGGACGGAGGAGCCTGGTAGGCTGCAGTCCATGGGGTCGCAAAGAGTCAGACACGACTGAGAGACTTCACTTTCACTTTTCACTTTCATGCATTGGAGAAGGGAATGGCATCCCACTCCAGTGTTCTTGCCTGGAGAATCCCAGGGATAGGGGAGCCTGGTGGGCTGCCGTCTATGGGGTTGCACAGAGTTGGACACGACTGAAGTGACTTAGTAGTAGTAGTATATTTACAAAAATTATATCATGGAAGCTATCATATAATTCTGACTTAGTTGATACTGTTATGGACTGAATGCTTGTGTCTCCCCTGCATTCACATGTTAAAATTCTAGCCCTTTATATTGATGTGATGAAATTTAAAGGTGGGGCCTTTGGGAGAGAATTAGGTCATGGGGGAAGAGCCCTCATGAATGGGATTGAAGCCTTTAAAAAAAAGAGAGAGAGACCAGAGAGCTAGCTCACTTTCTCTGTCATGTGAAAACACTGAAGACTACTGCCTTTGAACCAGGAAGCTAGTCCTTGCCAGACACTGAATCTGATGGCAACTTGATCTTGGACTTCCCAGCCTCCAGAACTGTTAGAAATGTCTGTGGTTTAAGCCGTCCAGTTGATGGTAGGTTTGTTATAACAGCCTGAATTAACCAAGACAATATTTCACTAGCACATGTTGTTGTTCAGTCGCTAAGTCATGCCAGGCTCTTGACAACCCTAAGGATTGTAGCCCGCCAGGCTCCTCTGTTCATGGGATTTCCCAGGCAAGCATACTGGAATGCATTGCCATTTCCTTTTCCAGGGTTTGATTCACTCCAGGGTTCAATTATAGAATGTACTACAAATGGATTCTGATGTATCCCTGGTTGTTTTAGCTTCAAAATAGATGCTAGACAGACTCTGATAGAAGTACTCATGCTCAGTCATGTCCAACTCTTTTGAGACCCCATGAATGTAGCCCTCCTCTGTCCATGAAATTTTCCAGGTAATAATAGTGGAATAGTGTTATTTCCTTCTCCAGGAAATCTTCCCAACCCAGGGATCAAATCTGCATCTCTTTCATCCCCTGCATTGGAAGGTGGATTCTTTACCACTGCACCAGCTGGGAAGCCCAGCTTTGAAATAAGAGTAACTAAAACTGCTACTGTGGGAAATTCAATGTAAACTTGAATATTGCTTGAGATGTATGACTTTATTTAAAATCGTCCTTCAAAACTCACTGCAACATTGCTACTTTCCAGGTCCTACCATCAAAAAAGTTTCTCTGATATGGATGACACTGAAAACAACAAAAACATTTCATTATTTTTGGTGTTTACCTTGTCGAAATGAGTATTTTGCTTCACCATTCTCAATTTATATGTTTTACTGTTGGCCATTAATTAGTGTTGAAGCAAAACCAACTAGAAGTAACCTGAAGCTGTGTTCAGATATTTCACTCTGCTGGATTCCTATGCATGAAACCATGGGAACTCTAAAAGAAGAGCAGAAAAATTAAGTTCCAAGGAAGCCCACATGGGGTATCTATAATAGGCAAGCTCAGACTAAACCAACACAGTACAAGTCCAGGAGAGATATAATTTCATTATGAAAACAACTAAAATAGGACTTTAAAGTGCATTGAACCTCTATTCTTCAAAGTACTGATTCTGTTGAAGCAAACTGCTGATGCCAGTTACTTATTGATCCAGTTCAGGCACTGATTATCCTATGTCTGTTCAATCATCAGGTTTCTGCCTTCTGAAAGTTTGAGAAAGACTTTTCTAAAGTTAAAATTCAAGTTATTCAACAGCAAATGAAACCATAAAAAAAGACAATATACAGAAGATACTTTCAAATGATTCAACAGACAAGGGCTTAATTTCCAAAATATATAAATAGCTCATACAACTCAACAACAAAAAACAACCCAATGGAAAAAGGGGCAGAAGACCTAAATAGACATTTCTTCAAAGAAGACATACAGATGGCCAAGAGACACATGAAAAGATGCTCAATATCACTCATCATTAGAGACACACAAATCAAAACTACAATGAGTTACCACCTCATACCAGTCAGAATGTCTATCATAAAAAGTCTACAAATAACAAGTGCTAAACAGGATGTAGAGAAAAGAGAACTCTTCCACACTGTTGGTAGGAATGTAAGTTAGAAAAACAGTATGGAGGTTTCTCAGAAAACTAAAATTAGAATTAGTATATGATCCAGCAACCCCAACCCTGGGAATATACCAGGACAAAACTTTAATTCAAAAATATACTTGCACCCCGTGTTCATAGCAGCAGTATCCACAATAACCAAAACATGGAAACAACATAAATGTCCATTGACACATGAATGGATAGAGAAGATATGGTATCCAAATACAACGAAATACTACTCAGCCATAAAAAAAGAATGTAATAATGCCATTTGCAGCAACTTGAATGCAACTAGAGATTATCATACTAAGTGAAGTAAGCCAAAAGGAGAAAGATAAATACCATATGCTGTTGCTGCTGCTGCTGCTAAGTCACTTCAGTCGTGTCCGACTCTGTGCGACCCCACAGATCCCACAGCCCACCAGGCTCCTCTGTCCCTGGGATTCTCCAGGCAAAAACACTGGAGTGAGTTGCCATTTCCTTCTCCAATGTATGAAAGTGAAAAGTGAAAGTGAAGTTGCTCAATCTTGCCTGACTCTTAGCGACATCCTGGACTGCAGCCCACCAGGCTCCTCCGTCCATGGGATTTTCCAGGCAAGAGTACTGGAGTGGGGTGCCATTGCCTTCTCCAAATACCATATCATATTGCTTATGTGTGAAATCTAGAATATGGAGCAAATGAACTATCCACAAAATGGAAACAGACTCATAGACATAGAGAACAGGCTTGTGATTGCCAAGGGCAGGGGGATGGGGAGGGATGGACTGGAAGTTTGGGGTTGGTAGATGCAAACTATTACATTTCAAATGGATAAACAGCAAGGTATTAAAGTGTAACACAGGAAACTGTATTCAATACCTTGTGACAAGCCATAATGGAAAAGAATATATAAAAAAGAATGTATATGTGCACGTGTGTGCGTGTGTGTGTGTATAAATGAGTCACTTTTCTGTACAGCAGAGATCAACACATTGTAAATCAACTATGCTTCAATGGAAAAAAAAACATAATACAAAAATAAAGAAAATGCAAATTATTCAGAATAGGTAGCTGTTCAACTGTTAACCAGGTGCTTTACACATAATATTTTATAAACTATGTTAAGATATATTCATCAAACACATCAATTACCTTTCATACTGACAAAAGTAATTTTTGTCTGATGTCTCATAAAGTGTTCATATAAAAATAATAGCCTAGAGGAGTAGGAATGTGTGGAGGAGGGAGGGAGATTCAAGAGGGAGGGGACATATGCACACCTATGGTTAATTCATATTGATATATGACAGAAATCAAACCAATATTGTAAAGCAACTATCAATCAATTAAAAGTAAATACATATTAAAAATAAATAAATAAATTATACCACTATTTACCAATTTTAGACAAGAACTTGTCCTGACTACTTACCACATTTTTGTCCCATTAACAGCAAATTTCATTCTGTCCTTTGAATTTGAGACATTTAGGGCTTTGTTCTGCTCTCAAACTTCTCGCTATTATGACACTTTGGGTCAGGCTTACTGTACATGAATGCAATAGTTGTATCATTATATTATAAGAAGCTAATTGTATTGCTTATGCTAATGAATTATTCATGGTATAATCACATAAATTCACTCCATACTGATGCTTTATTTTGCATACTAATTTGAACATGGTACATTTTTCACATTTTGATCTAGAATGATCTCAGATAATGACCTGTTTTGGATACTTGGTTTTACATTGACCTCAGTATTCCTCTTTTCTCTAAACATTGCTCCATGAATGTATTTATTTCACCAGGGTGGTATAGGTCATTCAGAGGCAGGGCTCCACTAATAATTTTTAATGCCTTCCAATTATGGCTTATTAATAGGATTTCCAAGATAGTTCCCTCAACATAAAGCATGTGTTACCCAGGACCTTCCAAATACAGACATTCCATATTCTGTCTTCTCTTTCTAACTCACATGTCCCAAACTCATCATTCTCCCTAGTCTTGCTCAACCCCTGAATTGTTCATTTAATTACTCTTTCCTAACTTGTGCTTTGATCCATCCATGCCAAGAAGTCACTTACAGATAATCCTAACATTTTACATGTGGAAAAAATGACTCAGTGTTGACCAGTGGCTGTGCATGCTATTTGTCCTGACTTTTCCTACTCAACTCAAACCCCCACACAGTTATCAAATTAATTTTTCTCCAACCACTAATGACAGCAAGTGTTTCCTCTGCATCAGAATCTGCTGTGGCTTATTACCCACTATCCATGTTAAAATGTGGCTACTTAGCACTATTGATAATAGTCAAGACATGGAGACAACATAAACGCCCATCAACACGTGAACGGATAAAGGTGTGGTACATACGTAGGATGGAATATTAGCCATAAAAATGAAATACTGTCATTTGGGCCAACATGGATGGACCTCGAGACTATCATGCTAAGTGAAGTAATTCAAAGACAAATATTATATGGTATCACTTATATGTAGAAGCTAAAACATGACACAAATGAGCTACTAAACAGAAAGAGACTCAGACACAGAGAACAGATTTGTGGTTGCAACAGGGAAGGAGGTGGGGAGGGAAGGATCGGGGGTTTGGGATTAGCAGACACAAACTATCATGTATAGGATGGATAAACAACAAGGTCCTACTGTAGAGCATGGGGAATTATTTTCAATATTCTACGATAAACCTTCATGAAAAAGAATGTATATGCGTGTCTATGTATGACTGAGTCACTTTGCAATGAAACATAAATTAATACAACATTGTAAATCAACTGTACTTTGATAAAATAAGCATCTGCTTAGCGTTCGAGTCCTCCCTAAAGCACTCACTCTTCCTACTGATCTTACTTTATCTTCCCTTCTAGGTCGATCAGTCTGCTCACTGCTTCAGAAACACAGCAAGTTCATACCACTACCTACACCTTATTTACCCCAACTACAATTTCCTAAGCTTATTTGTACCTATGAAATACTTTATGTTTTCTCAAGGCCCAGCCATCTAGGCTGTGCAGTATCCTTGAACTATTCCAACTTTCAGTTTTACCTGATTTCTCCTTAGCACCTGCCATACTGCAGTATTTTATTATATGCCTTTTTATATTTACTCTTTATTGTTGCCTTTTACCCTTATTTCATGTATTTTAATTTTTTCCTAACAAGATTATAAAATGTTTGAAGATCTGAACCTTATCACATATTAATTCTGCTTCTCCCTTTGAAAGGATGAATAAATTCTTACTGCCTATAGAATCTCACAAGTCATAAGTGCTAATAACCATTTATTTTATTTGACTGATTATGAATTCCTGCCATGGCAGGTGTTGACGTGTACATAATACCATTATGGAGGATCCAAATGACCAAGCTATATTTCAAACTGTTGGTAGTACTCTAAGCAAACATATTTATCATAAAATGGAATAGTGATTTTTTATTTATGAGAGTCTGGAGTTGGAAAAGTATTTGACCTATCTTTCTTTAATTGGAAATATCTAACATCAGCCTTTTGGATGGGAGGATAATTTGATTGCACTATCTGCTATTCATTTGATGGCTGAGGTGGATTTAGTTATCAGGCTGGCTGGCCAGGTATAACTTTCATTCCTGGATGCTAAAGTTATGAGATAGAATTTAGAGGCTGAGCAGCTCACTTGGAGGAGAAGGACCATTTTATAGACAAGAGTATCAATGAAACCACCTCCTTGTTATCATCTTTGGAAGACGAGAGCAACCATTAGTAATTTTACACACTAAATGTCGTATCAATGCTTAGCTATTACACAGATTTGCAAGGTTTCTATTTAAGTCTTTGGATTGCAGTGCCTTAAATTAATGTAAATATCCTTTCAAAACAGTAAAGTTTCCTTGGAGTATATAAGAGTTAGACTAAAAATTTCATCAAGGGAAGCTAGAGGCCATGTCTATCTTATGTATATTATGTCTTTAAGACATCAATAAACAAACATGGGAATATATTAATATATTCAAATGTTATACAAGTACTGTGGACTCCATCCAGTTACAGAGGTATTCTCATTGATATTAAATTCTGCATTTATTTTCCCAAACCATCCTTCTACCTAACTCCAAGAAGTCAAGTGCTTTGTAGTGTTTACCTTCTCAAATATTTCTAACATCTCCAAGGACACTTATTAGTATTTGCTGCTTGCTGCCATGGCTAGAAAGTCAGGACTTTCTGATCTTTAGATCTTGGATCCATGGAAGAAATACTTTAAGGTTAAAATACTGTTTCCATGACAACTGCTGTCATGGCCACCAGGAAAATCTTCCCATGTGATGTCGGTGAAATTGGACCTATGCCTCTATGACTGAAAGTGGAGGGTCACTGAGTAGTATAAAGGATGTCCATTCTGTATTAAACTTAGCTAAGGCTTCTATAGCAATTTTGCTTGCACCTCAAGAGTTAGGGCACTCAGCTCCCCAGCACTCTCATTCACCCCCATAGAGCTAGAGAGCCAGGATGCCAAAATTCCAGGACTGAACACCAAGACCACTTCCAGGCTGAGACTCTGCTTCCAGGAGCATCTTTCCCACCAGTGACACATGGGCTATCTTGCATCCCAATGTCAGTGAAATTGCAACCAGCGTTGCCTAAAATGTAAGATTTTTCTTCTATTGGGAGAATTGATATGCTTAGAATGTGATTCAAAGACAAAACCCTTTCATGGCAAAATGAAGGTTAAAATGTTTCTTGTCAGGTATACTTAACCTGGGGTCCTAGAACAAGGCTGCTTGAGTTCCAAATTTTTACTTTGATGGATCACCTAATTAACATATGAATTAGAATTGTTTGGTCCACTTCCCATAATTAGTTGGCAAACTATCCCCACAGCCGTTAACCCCCTCCCCGCCCTCCCCTGGGCCCTGTTGCTGGGTCCATAGTGCTGGATTAGACCATATTTCTCCTCTTTCTTTGGGATCACTCCCTTCTGCCCCCACCCCAATCAGAAGTGGCTGAACTCTCTTGGTGGATGGATCTTTCTCTTCTTCTTTCAGTTCCTATGCAGAGGAGTGGTCACAAATGTGGATGAAATTGTTACAGGAAGGAGGACTCCTTCCAGGGCCTGAGAGTGGGCTCTTGTCTAACACTCAGAAGTGAATTGTCTGAGGAGACACATGTGATGACAATACAAGAGACTTTATTGGGAAGGGGAGCCTGGGTGGAGTGTAGCAGAGTAAGGGAACCCAAGACAACTTGCTCTGCCATGTGGCTCACAACCTCAGTGTTTATAATAATGAGGTTGGTTTCTGGGTTGTCTCTGGCCAATCATTTCCATTTCAACTTAGGGCCCTTCCTGGTGACAAGCACATCTTTTAGCCAAGATGAATTCTAGAAGAAGGAGTCTGGGAAGTTGCTTGGCTCCTCCATCTTTTGGCCCTGCCTGAATTCTTCTGGTTAGCTGTTGACTGTAGCACCATATTCCTTATTGGGACCTTCTATTGTGAGACAACTCAGGCAAGTGGTTGTCATGGTGGCTGGCCAAGGTGGATGGTTTCAGTCAATAGTTCCTTATAAAATGATCACGAATATAATATACAACACCAGAGTGCTACTATTTTAAAAGTAATATGAAGCAAAATGCACAAGAACTTCATGTGCAGGTTTCATTGTCTGAGACTAACAAATAAAAGAGAAACACTGGTGAGAACTTAAATGACAGGTGCTGCTGTTCACTGAAAAACATGCCCCGTGTTTTCTGCAGTGCATTGTAAAAACGGATGCTGGAAGAGCCAGGAAGACTATAGATCTATTCATTTAATATTTAATATAAACAAGTTCAGTTCAGTTCAAAGCCTTATATTAAACCTTTGTAGAGCTGGATGAATTCTTTTCTGGGTGATAAGAGGCAGTAATATTTTTCCTTCATCAAGAATGGGTAAAAAATAAGTAGATACAGACTTTTTTGGAAGAAATAAGAAGTTATACAAAATAACAGTGCCCTGGATACATGACCTCTGTCCTATAAGTTGTCGGGTAATTTAATAGATTAGAAGCAAAAAGAAAACCATTCTCTATATACAGCTTTGGCATTTGTCAAGATCCAAAAGGGATGTTTAATAAGGACTTCAAAATAACTTCACACATAGAAGAAAGGGAAAAGAGGGGAGGAGGATTTGAATGATGCTGTCCAAGATTTATCACCAGAAGTAGGGACCAACTTTGGAAACTTATGCCCCTCTGATAGCCAAATATTTTAGTAATAACAGAAATTATATCCCTAAAAGAATTGAAAGATACCTACTAGGTACCCAGTGGTAAAGAATCTGCATGACAATGCAGGAGACACAAGAGACTCAGGTTCAATCCCTGGGTTGCAAAAATACCTGGAGTAGGAAATGGCAACCCACTTCTGTGTTTTTGCCTAGGACATTCCACGGACAGAGGATCCTGGTGGGCTATAGTCCAAAGGGTTACAAAGAGTCAGACGTGACACAGCAGGCACACATGCACTTATGCACACTGTGTAAGGCCAGATTCTTTCATGGACATTACCCCATCTCATCTTTTTAAATCCTCAGTATTGCTACCCCCTTGTTTAGATACTGAGACTGGAGTTCAAAGCATTTAAGTGATTTCTCCAGACTCAGTAAGTAGGGGTCAGAGGTAGAATTCTAATCCAGGATGAACTCTAGAACCCATGCTTTTTTGGCCTTAATATAAAAGAATAATTCAGAGTTTTAAACATTAAATAAGAACATATCTCTTATTCTCTATTTCTAAAAGAAAGTATTTTCTAAAAAGCACCATCATCACTGTTATCATCAGGAAGAAAAGTAGATCAGTCATGTCGATGCGCTTGGCTTAGTGCTAGCAGTAGCTTTAAAGGAATTAATAGATCCATTCCTTTAACTATGATTTTAGAATCACTAAAAAGGCATTGGAAAAAACACAGCTTTTTTTAAAGGTAATTTCCTCCATAATTTTGAACTCAACTTTCATTGGAAATGTCCAAAACTTTTTCTGTTCAAATCTTTATGATTTAAATTATGAGGTTAAAATGGAAAATAATTTTTATTTTAAAATCTCAATGTTTGCTTGCCTACACACACACACACACACATGTGCTGTGACCTCAATTTAACTGTTTTAGGATAGGGCTCTGGCTTTCCAGGTGGCTCAGAGGTTAAAGCGTCTGCCTCCAATGCAGGAGACCCGGGTTCGATCCCTGGGTCGGGAAGATCCCCTGGAGAAGGGAATGGCAACCCACTCCAGTACTCTTGCCTAGAGAATCCCATGGAGGGAGGAGCCTGGTAGGCTACAGTCCATGGGGTTGCAAAGAGTCGGACACGACTGGGTGACTTCACTTCACTTCTGCGTTTATGCTAAAGCATTTCTCTTGTTTAAAAGATATTGTTCCATAAACAAATATATTTAAACCAAATCTTAAACCATTTGAAATATAAACAAGTAGAAAGTGAAGTCAACTGAATTCAACTGAGCCTTTCTGGCTAACCTTAGAAGGAGAAAGAAGGAGAAAGGTCTAATAGTGATAACTGGGCACCTGGAGAGGATTGAGGTATAGTTGCTATAGATGTAGCAAATAAAAGTACAAGATTAGATTTGAATTTTAGATAAACTTTATATATATATATATATATATATATATATATATGTATATGTATATATACACACACATATATACACAAACACAATATTAGTATAAGTGAATCCCAATTATTGCATGGGACAAATTTATACTAAAAAACTACCAATTGCTTACTTAAATTCAAATTTAACTGGGTCCCCTACATTTTATCTGGCAACCCTAAATGAAGGTAAACACCATAATTAGCATCATGTTTAAATTGCCCCTTGTCTTTTGTGCCTAGATTGTCAGGCTCTTCCTGGCCTGAAGGAGAGGTTTAAAATTGAGGCCATTTTTGCTCCCTGCTTAATGGTGACAAGCTATTGATAGCCAGGCATTGCCAAATTCTCATTAGTTTCTAAAAGTCAGGAACTACATTTAGAAAAAAGCATCCTCGCTTATGGAGAGGTCATCTATCCAATAACCTCAAGTACCAGGAACACAGCTGAAACCCAGGAAGCAAGGGAAAAAAGGTCTCTGAGGATCCAAAATAGAAACCATGTGCTAAAACTCATGCTCTGTTGCTCTGAGAAGAGGCCCTTAGACCTGCACTCACTGTAATTTACTCTTCTTTTAGACACCATCTGAACAAGTTTGGTTTTCTGATTTCTCAACCAACAGAGATAAAAAGCAGGAATTTACAAGGTGGGCAGGACAGATAGGTAGATTAGAAGTAGGCTGCATCATGATAACCTGGAGAGGAAAAAAAAAAAACACACCCATGATATAAACAATCTCCATAACAATTCAGAAGAAAAGATAGCCACAAGTCATGGGTGCTTATAGCTCAATAATGAGCTTACAAGAGGTTTTATTTTCTTCTTTATACTTTCTCATATTTTGTAAACTTTTCAGCTGTATGTCTAAAATCAGAAGAAACAATACAGATTGTTTAATAAAATAAAATGTAGAGAATTATTCCATGAGTCTCCCAGGAAAGCTTCATTTTTTTGTACCTCTTAGAAAAATTGACTGCTGCTGCTTCTGCTGCTAAGTCGCTTCAGTCGTGTCCGACTCTGTGCGACCCCATAGACAGCAGCCCACCAGGCTCCCCCTTCCCTGGGATTCTCCAGGCGAGAACACTGGAGTGGGTTGCCGTTGCCTTCTCCATTGTGTGAAAGTGAAAAGTGAAAGTGAAGTCGCTCAGTCGCGTCCAACTCATAGCGACCCCATGGAATGCAGCCCACCAGGCTCCTCCATCCATGGGATTTAAGCCATGTCTTTACATGTCACTAACTCCCACTAGACTGTAAACTTTTAGAGGTCAGGGTTAATATCTTTTCAGTCTTGTGGTTCTAGTAATTCACATAATATCTAGTATAATAAATGCTCAATAAGTGTTTGTGGAGTGGCTTCCCAGGTGGCACTAGTGGTAAAGAATATGCCTGCAAATGCAGGCGATGAAAGAGATGCAGGTTTGATCCCTAGGTCGGGAAGATACCTTGGAGGAGGAAATGGCACCCCACTCCAGTATTCTTGCCTGGAAAATTCCATGGGCAGAGGTACCTGGTGGGCTGTAGTCCATGGGATTGCAAACGAGTTAAGATACAACTGAGCTACTGAGCACACACACAAGTTTTTGTGACCCAAATGACTAAGGTCAAATTGATAGTGCCTGTGTGGGTATTTAGGGCTTCCCTCGTAGCTCAGTTGGTAAAGAATCTGCCTGCAATGCAGGAGACCCCGGTTCAATTCCTGGGTCAGGAAGATCCACTGGAGAAGAACCCAGTCTTCTTGGGCTTCCTTTGTGGCTCAGCTGGTAAAGAATCCTCCTGGGTTCAATCCCTGGGTTGGGAAGATCCCCTGGAGAAGAGAAAGGCTACCCACTCCAGTATTCTGGCCGGGAAAATTCCATGCAGTGTATAGTCCACAGGGTTGCAAAGAGTCAGACTTGACTGAGCCACTCTCACTCTCTGTGGGTATTTAATTAACTTGTGTTTATTTTTGGTTTTGCTTGTTCTTAATTCCAGCATGCAGGCCTTCCTAGTCGTGGTGCATGAGCTTCTCATTGCCATGGCTTCTCTTATGGCAGAGCATGCGCTCTAGAGCACTCAGGCTTCAATAGTTGCAATATTCAGGCTTAGCTACCCCAAGGCGTGTGGGATTTTAGCCCCTGAACCAAGGATTGAACCTGTGTCCCCTACATCAGCAGAGGGATTCTTAGCTACTGGACCATCAGGAAGTCCCATCTGTGGGTGTCAGAAATGCTATTCTTCACACCTCAGTCTCCCCAGGGCAGGGCCACAGTACAGCCTGCTTTAATCGCTGATTATTAAAATGTTTACTACACGTCTGCTGCAGTTAGATTTATTGTTGCAGAAAACACTGTGGATTATCATTTCTTTCTGCAAAATTTCTAGTGAAATGGCTAACATCTTTTAAAGTTTTAGCTTAAAGCAATAAATCTCAGTCATTTTGAAAATTCTCTTAAATGGAACCTTTCATTTACTCTGAGGCCTGGCTATTTTTGTTCATTAAGGGCATGGACTAGGAAGATAGCACACTGCTTCTCAGAGTCTCACTGTGATCTATGAGCAGCAGCAGAAGAAATGGTGGATCTCTACATGGGATACTTTATGTGGCAGCCATATTGTACGTACTTCTTTACAAACTAGTGAAACTGGTACATGCCAAAGCTCAGATTTCTTTGTAACCTATTCTTTTAAAGATTCCTCAATGCAACATAGAAGTATTGAATAAGATTTTAATACTCTGCATGCATGCATGCTAAGTCACTTCAGTCGTGTCTGACTCTTTGCTATTCCATGGACTGTAACCTGCCAGGCTCCTCTGCCCATGGGATTCCCCAGGCAAGAGTACTGGAGTGGGTTGCCATGCCCTCCTCCAGGGGATCTTCCTGACCCAAGGATCGAACCCACACTCTAAGTCTCCTTTGGTGGCAGGTTCTTTACCACTAGCGTCACCTGAGAAGCCCCTTAATACTCTATTTTTTTCTAATTAGCATTTGTAAATGAAATCCAATTATTTCTCTCTTAAAAAGTTGGATTCATCTTTGTTCATATTAGAACTATGGCTCTTTAACCAGAAAGAAATTTATGAGGCACTGCATGCTGGATTTTGTGGCAGAGATATCTGACAAAAATAGTATGATTTGCATGTATTATTTTTTGTTTTGCAAATGCTTTCAAAGCACATTTTAGTAACCTGGAAGGAATTCTCAAAATGACTCAACAGTGTTTGATTTCCCACCATGGCATATTCGGGAAGTAGTTTTCCGAGTTTGTCCACAAATGCACCCAGGGCTTGCCAGCAGGGTGCCTTAACCCCAGGAGGCAGTGATTCAAAATTAAACTGCACATTAGGGCATTTTTCACTACAATCAACTTGAGTGTCAGCACTAATGAGCGACAGGGCCAGCATGGGTAACTCAAGCCAGAGATAGCTTTCTATTTTAGCTATTAAATTTGATTCTGTCTCCACATCTTTCAAGTTAAATTCAGTGGTAAATTTACCTGCTTTGTCTTTCAGCTTTATTCTCTTTCCATTCCTTGAAGGTAGTGATGAAAAAACAGAAAGTTAAGTCCAAAGCAGGCAAGACAAGGAAGAGGGAAATGGTGGTATATAAATAATTGATCCCCCTGGTGGCTCAGTGGTAAAGAATCTGCCTGCCAATGCAGGAGACACAGTTCAGTTCCAGGGTCAGGAAGATCCCCTGGAGGAGGAAATGGCAGCCAATTCCAGTATTCTTGCCTGGGGAAGCCCATTCCTGGGAGGAGCTTGGTGGGCTATAGTCCCTGGGGTCGCCAAAGAGTTGGACATAACTTACCAACTGCTGCTAAGTCACTTCAGTCGTGTCCGACTCTGTGCGACCCCAGAGAAGGCAGCCCACCAGGCTCCCCCATCCCTGGGATTCTCCAGGCAAGAACACTGGAGTGGGTTGCCATTTCCTTCTCCAATGCATGAAAGTGAAAAGTGAAAGTGAAGTCATTCAAGTCGTGTCTGACTCTTTGAGACCCCATGGACTGCAGCCTGCCAGGCTCCCCCGTCCATGGGATTTTCCAGGCAAGAGTACTGGAGTGGGGTGCCATTGCCTTCTCCGGACTTACCAACTAAACAACAACAATAAGGGGCTACTTTCAGCTAATGAAAGAAAAATACTCCATGGGTAACAAACCTAAGATACTTCACTACAAGAGCTGGTAAGGTGGTAAGGATATGTAACTATCCTGGAAGACTGTTTTGACTTTTTAAATATGTGGACCAATGAGTTTTTTAAAAGTTAAAATTATGGAATATATTCCCAATATTTCAATTGAGTTAGTGAAGATTTCCTAAAACATAACCCTTTGTGTCACTCCCAAAGACATAATGATGCTTTTTCATCTCACACAAAAACTGTGAGCTATGAACTGACTAAGCTGGTACTGCTTCTGCCCAAATCATCATTGAACTTTCATCCTGATAAGCTAATGCTAAGGGGAAAGTTAATTTTGTTTAACAGGAAGTATCATGGCACCCAACATTTGAACCAACAGTGAATCTGTTTGGTAATCACTTTCTGAGCAAGGAGTAACTTTCCCACAAAAGAAGATTTCAAGCATCCTTTCCATACCACTCCAGAGATAAGAATACTAATCTTACAGCTGCCAAATAAAGTACATGTAGCACTGAGTATTCATCTTAGCCCCAACCAGAAGTCCCTAAGAAGTACTGAAGAAAAAAAAATTCTCAGTAAAAATCAAGTGCACGCTTACTAAGTCACTTCAGTTGTGTCTGACTCTTTGCAACCCTATGGACTGTAGCCTTCCAGGCTCCTCTGTCCATGGGATCTCCAGAATACTGCAGTGGGTTGCCATGCAATTGTTACATCTCCTGCCTTGGCAGTCGGGTTCTTTACCGCTAGCGCCACGTTGAAGCCAGAGATACATGCTTAAAAACCGTATTTGGAATAAGGGTGTAAGAAGCATAATTTAGATTAATAATAAGATCTTTAAAGAAAGATACACAAATCTCAAGACTGACTTTGTGAGGCAAAGGGTAATAGAAAAAAATACTATTTGTTTAACCATGCTCTTAAAATTTATCACCAACTTCTTACCCCACAGGAAATAGACTGCCAAACTCCAATGCCCATATTTGACATTTTTATAAAGTTTCTCATGTCTAAGGAGGCCTGATCAACTCAATATAGTTCTTACTATTGATCTTCAGGTCAGTCACTATCAGCAAATCCATTTGTCCACTTCATAAAGTCCTGCATTATGGACAGATATCTAGAACAATAGGCTCAATGAGTATTTGCTGAATAAATGAATCCTGGACTTAGTAGGTGTTCCATGGTTACAGTCATAATTCTGGTGTTCTAAAAAGAGGAAAACAGATCAGAGGTAATCCTCAAAGACTTCTCTTGCAATGGGGCTTATTTTTGTCTGGATGTGCTACAAACTATGCTATGTTCTTCACATTCAAGATGAAATACAGTCCATTGGGTAAATGTTCTAACAAACTTCACCTTGCTGGCCTTGACCTTTTAAGTGTATTTTGGTTCTGGTCTTGGCTTTTGGACAAGAGTCTATATAGAGCTCATCTCTCATGGCCAGTTTAGTCTGGCTGAACATAATGTCCAGCAGAGGGCTCCCAGGGAGACTGATTTGGCTTAGTTGTCCTTTTGGCCCATTCTATTGGCAGGGCTAATGAGCTCTGATAGGTCCACTCTGATCTTTTCAACTATCCCAGACCTCCTGTGTCCATGAAGTAGTCTTTTTCTTTTTTTTCTTTCACAGTTCTGGAGGCCAAAGTCTGAAATCCAAGGTGTCAGCAGGGCTGTGTTCCTTTAGAAGACTCTAGAGGAGAAAACTTCTTTGTCTCTTTCAACTTTTGGTGACTCCTGGCCTTCCTTGACTTGTGGCTGTATACTTTCAGTTTCTGCCCTTATCTACGTGGAGATTACTCCCCTGTCTTTTGACCTCTTTTGTATGTTATTAGGACAGCTATCATTGAATTTAGGGACAAACTAATTCAAGATGCTTTCATTTTAAGATTTTTTGACTTAATTACATCTACAAAGATCCTTTTTCTAAATAATGTCACATCCACATGATCCAGGTAGATGTACCATTTGGGGGACCACTGTTCAACTCACTACAGTAGATGACTTAGAACTACTCATCCTCTCTGTGTCCTAAATGAATCTTAAATGTTGAAGAGGTAAACAATCTGTGATGCAACATTTGGTATGCTTAAAAACTTATTTTAATAATTATATACTTACCTTAATTTTGTGTTTATGTACTCATATAATTATGTTAACATTCTATTATTATCCTCATTAGCAGTTCATTTACTCCAAGATTTCTTAGCCTTGGCACTATTGACATTTTCGACTGGATAGCGTATTTATTGTAGCAGTGTTAGCAACATTTCTGGTCTTTACTCTCTAGATGCAGTAGCACTTCCCTCAGTTATGACAGTAAAACAGGTCTCTAGACATTGCTACATGTCCTCATGGCCAAGACACTGTTTTTAGTTGAGAACCACTGGTCCACATTAAACTAGATGGGACTCAGAAATTATATAGAAACATTAAATTTTATCTAAACATACCTTTTATTTCTTTGGCTAACTCTTGTGCACTGAAAATATTATTTTAAAATGTTTTCTTTCAGTTTTAGAATAATGAATAAATGGAACACTTTCCTAGAGTATACACAGTTTTAGATGGCCCTGCCCAAACTACCAGACCAGGGAACAAGACAGAATACAGCTCAAAATGTGCTTTCCAATTATCTCTCTGTTATTCAAGAATAGGCAGGAGTTTGAAGGAGAAATTGAGTTGCTTTGTAACAGAGTTTGACAGAGAAATGTATGTGATATCCATAAATGAAGTTAAATTACAGAAATTATCTGTTTTACATTGAATAGCATAAACAACAGTGATTAGCCACTTATTAGGCCAAGATTTATAAGTATCATGATGAAATCTTTCTTGCAAAATGGGAAAATAATTGTAGAATTGGAAGTAGTCATCAAAGCAACCCACCAAGTAAACTGAAAGATCCTCTGACATCTTTTATTTGTTCTGTCTCTGACATTCTGGAAATACTGATCATTTGCCCCTACTGAATCAACTATCACCCCCATTATGGGCAAAATCTCCACTTGTATTAGTAAAATTCACATCTCCCCTCCCCTCAAGATTCAGACAGATTTCTCAAAACCTCTTCTCAGAATTAATCAATGCTCTGTAAGTACAGAAGCCCTTCAAGGCATAAAGCCCATGATAGAAGATTATAGGACTCAAGGCCCTATTACCCCTTGTACTACAGGGTACTATTACCCCCGTAAAATTCCCATTTTACCAGGAAGAAAACCTAAGGGCTGAGGATGGAGGTTTGTCCTTGTTCTTATTAACCCTCACATGTCAATAACACCCATTCCCACAGGAAGGAAATTCTTTACTATAATTGATTTATGCAGTGCATTCTTCAGTATTCCAGTTGATGAAGCCAGCCAATACTTCTTTGTCTTCCTTTGGGAAGAAAACAATTTACTTGAACAGTAATGCCTCAGGGTTTTACTTATAGTCCTCGTATTTCTCCCAAATCCTAAAGGCCGATCTAGATGCTTTAAAGTTCCCTTGAGGTTCTACTCTGTTGCCATATGTGGACGATTTGCTTCTTTTCTCTCCTTCTCAAGCCTCTTTATGAGAAGAAAGCAACCAATTGCTAAAACTTTTAGCCTCATAGGAACATAAACTCACCAAGGAAAAACGGCAATTTGCCCAAACCCAGGTTTGATATTTAGGCCATCTGATACTAGAAGGGCTAATTATATTTAGATAGACTTCGTGGTGTCCTAAGTTTCCCCAAACCCAAAACTACGTGCCAACTTGAAGTTTTCTCAGGCTACTTGGTTACTGATGAAATTTGTTTCCAAATTTCTCTCTTACAGTCAAATGTCTGTAAGTTTTACTAAAAAATAGCAACTCAGACCCAATTCTGTGGGGGAAAAAAAGACAACCCGGTTATCAAGGTCTTAAAGAGAAGGCATTCTGTTGTGTCCGACTCTTTGCCAACCTATGGACTGTAGCCTACCAGGCTCATCCATCCATGGGATTTTCCAGGCAAGAGTACTGGAGTGGGTTGCCATTTCTTTCTCCAGGGAATCTTCCCGACCCAGGGTTCCAACCCAAGTCTCCCACAAGGTCTTAAGGAGAGTTTAATGAACCCATTTGCTCTCAGGCATCCCAATTATTAGATTCCCTTTCTCCTTTTTGTATATGAAAGGAAAGGGAATGCCATTGGCCTACTCATCTCAAAACATGAGTCATGTCCAACTCTTACAACCACATGGACTGTAGCCCACCAGGCTCCTCTGTCCATGGGATTCTCCAGGCAAGAATACTGGAGTGGGTTGTCAATCCCTTCCCCAGGGGATCTTCCTGACCCAGGGATTAAGCCCTGGTCTCCAGCAAGCACTGCAGGCAGATTTTTTACCATCTGAGCCACCAGGGAAGCCCAAAACGTGGGGACCACCAACATCAACTCATAGGATGTTATAGCCAATAACTGGATATGGTGGTGTGGGGCTACCCCCTTGCCACAGAGCTAGTACAGCACTGTCTTTTGGTAATACCACTGAGAAAATTGCTGTGGAATCTCCTTATACCAATTTTGTACCTCATTCAGTAAAAGCTCTCCTGAATTCTCACCACAGTCCACATTTCTCAGTCAGCTGCCTCATCTCCTATGAAGTCCTTTTATTAACTGTTCTTCACATAATTCTTTTGCACTGTAATAATCTTAGCCCTGATACTCTTCTCCCCTCTGTCACCAGTGAAGTTTCTCATGGCTGCTTAATGCTGATAGACCACTTCTTGACTCCTCATGATGGCCTATAGAAAATTTTCCTGAATAACACTGACTTCTCATGGTTCATGAATGGTTCTTCATTAAAAAGTGACAACAGCAGATATTGTGCTGGGTATGCTATCATAACTCCTTTTAATATTATCAAGGCGATCACTACTTTGGCCCAACAGGCTGAAATATACACTCTTACATAGGCTTGTGCTTTAGCCAAAGGCAAAACTTCCAATATTTATACTGATAGTAGATATACTTTCAGAGTAGCTCATGATTTTAGAATGTTGTGAAAGCAATGTTCCTTACTTACTTCCAGGGGAAATAAAATGAAAGATGGCCTCTATGTTCAGAAATTATTAGATGCAATAATATTAGATGAAATAATATTAGATGCAATAATATTAGATGCAAAAATATTAGATGCAATATTTTACCTGCTGTTTATCTATTAAGATTCCAGGGCATTCTACACTTGGCTCTTTGGAAGCTAAGGAAAACCCCCTTGCTGATATTTCCATAAGGAGTGCTGCCCTTAAAGTGACCAACAGCAGCCAAACCTCACTCATGGTGTAAAGGGATATTTCTCCAAATAATAATTTAGAAAAGCTGACTATAGAAACTCAACAGAAAAGGAAAAACAAGATTGGAAAATCAACAATTGTTGAGTTAATAAAACAAGACAGTTCTGGTTTGGACCAAATAATCAACCTTATGCTACCAAAGACTAAAATTCTCACTCCATACCACAAAACATGCTTTAACTCATTGAACTAATGGCAAAATGATAGCTCTCATGTGTGAATATTGGTGAAAAACATTAACAAGGCTGCAGAAAATGACTACCACACTTGTCTGATTTGTCTAAAGTATAACCCAAGGGAGTCTGTTCATACTGCACACAAAGCATTTTAAACTATCTAATAGATTACTCAGGGCTTCCCAGGTGGCACAGTGGTAAAGAATCTGCCTGCAAGTGCAGGAGATGTAGGAGATGCTGGCTCAATCCCTGGGTCAGGAAGATGTCCTGGAGGAGGAAATGGCAATCCACTCCAGCGTTCTTGCCTAGAGAATCCCACAGACAGAGGAGCCTGGCAAGCTATAGTCCATAGGGTTGCAAAGAGTCAGACACGACTGAGTGACTGAGCACACAATGGATCATTCAAGGACTGGCAAATGGATTTCATGTAAATTCCTATATCTAATGGATTAGATATATCTAAGGTATTCATACTGGGTTAAAGTCTTTCTTTGCATATAGGGTACTACCTCTTTTGTGGCTAAAGTTCTTTTGGAAAATATTGAGTATCACCAGGGAACTCCTCTAGAACTTCAAAATAATTGAAGAACCAAGTTTACTGGCCAGTTGCTTCAAGTCTGTGCTCTTTGGCAGGTTTTACAACTCTTTAATTGTGCTTACTACTCTCCATTCTCTGGTTTTGTGGCATACACTAATTGCATTGTTAAGACTTAACTGACAAATTTGTAAAGGTCCTCCAAATACTTTGGCTAAAATTGTTGTTAGTTCTTCTTAATCTCAGATCCACTCCTTTTGGAATTCATAAACTCTCATCCTTTGAGTTAATCATAGGACACCCAATGCACTTGGCTCCTTTTGACCCACAACTGATAAAAGGAGAGATGCCATTATATTGAAAAGGGCTAAATTAAATAGAACACTAATTAAAATAAAAATAAATTAAATAATTCTATTAAAATAAATCATGAAAAAATATATCATGATTTGGTAAAGCAATCTTTTCACAGTGCATTTTCGGGAGATGAAGATCTTAAGCATCACACCTTATAACCTAGAGGTTTCATCTATTGAGAAAAACACCTCCACATGAACTCACTTCAGCCTCACTGAGAGACCCATAATGGGTACTGTTAACAAACCATTGTGCCACCAAACTCCAAGGATTAGACCTTTGGATTTATCTAAGTGATATATCTAAAGAAAACAGTTGAACCCCACCTGGATCTGCTAGTTGGGGCACTTGAACTGGATCATTTGGTAACCTGAAAGTAAAGATTTTCTGGAATTGAAGCAGGTGATGTATTAAGAGACAACTTTCCCAAGATATCCAGATGAGGCCCATTAGCAGTTTGTCACCAAACTTTCGATGATGACATAATGCTTCAGATGATCTCCAATGTCTATGATCCTAACACATAGATAGACACTTTAAAACATATTTTTAGATAAAAATTGCCTAAGAATTCTCCCTCAAAACTTTCATTTTTACTTGAATAAGACCTCAATAGGTTTTCAATCTGTGTACTTTTCCTCCAAAATGAGACAGTACACCCAGGAAACATCCTTCCTGACATTGAGTGAGAAAAAGCAGCTAAAACCATAACACCTGATAAAAGTTTTCTAATTCCCGTAGTGTGCAGGTACTTGCACATGGCTCATTATACCTGAAGATTCCAAGTTGCAATTCTCTGCTGATCCTGAGTAAACCCATCTTTGCTGCCAGGGAAAATCCCTGACAGTCTACTCGCTTTAGGTCAACGCAACTAACTTACAAAACACCCTACTGTAGCCTAGTCTGCTAATTGTACTCAGAATACCTACATTAGCCTAAAGTTTGGCAAAATCACCTAACACAAAGCCTACTATGATTCACTGACTACTGCATTGAAAGTAAAAAACAGAATGGTTACACTGGCATAAAGTGATTGTAATGGTTGTTTATCCTCAGAGATCTCACGGCAGAGTGGGAGCTGTAGCTCGCTGCCACTGCCCAGCATCACAAGAGAATACTCTACCATATAGACTAGCCTGAGAAAAATCCAAAATATGATTTCTACCAAATACATATCACTACTGAACCACCATAAAGTTGAAATATTCTAAGTTGAACCATCATAAGTCAACAACCACCTGTAGTTAATATGTGTAAAGCGCAGAGAATGAGGGTTAGCATGTAGTAAATGATCAATAAATGGTACTACTACTGCTATAAAACAGTAAAACTGCTACTGCTTTACTTCTCTTATGTCCTTTTTTATCTGATTTTTGACCCAACTCCTTAAAGACTCCAGTGTTCTAAACCAAAGAAGCTGCTTATAATTTCCTCTACTCTGTTAAAAAATAAAACACTTGAACCCCAGAGATTTTCTGCAAGCCTTACTTTTCATCTCTTGGTCTGTCTTTATTGGCTTTGGGGATCATAACTTCCTTTTGCATTTTACAAGTTCTATTTCAACAACTGTTTACTTTCATTCTACATTAAATCATATTGACATTACATGGAAATGAATTTTGTTGGCACAGAATAAAGAACTTAAAAATCATTGTATGAATAATAGAAAGGGGAAATGGATTATTTCATGTGATATGAATCAAGCAAGGTGAAAAGAATGTAGTGCTCCCTCAAGGAAGCAGGTTTCCACTGAAGGATTGATGATATTCAAATTCTATACAATGAATACTTTTCCCTTTATATTCTTGAGCACACTGTATATGCATGCTAAGTTGCTTCAGTCGTGTCTGACTCTTTTTCAACGTCATGAACTGTGACCTGCCAGGCTCCTCTGTCCACGGGACTCTCCAGGCAAGAATAGTGGATTGAGTTGCCATTCCCTTCCCCAGGGGATCTTCCTGACCCAGGGATCAAACCCTGCATTGCAGGTAGATTCTTGATTTCTGAGCTACCAGAGAAGCCATCTAGTAAATAAGAAATGCTAGGTAATAGTACTTTGCAAATATTATCAATGACATATTAAAATGAACTTCTCTAGTGGAGTTTTTCCTAACCCAAAAGATAATGAGCAAAAATACATATGTTATATGAAAATTTATGATGTTAGTATTAGTCAGATCTTCGTTAATAAGTTATTTACCTGAAAGGGGTATTAAGTTTCAAACATAGAAAAAAATCTGTGGAAAAAAATAAAAACTAATGTAGAAAATAAGGTTACTAAAATTTTCAGAATGAATTTACGAAGTATCTTTGAGGAAGAAAAATAAACATGAATGACTCTGCTTTCTCATTATTGTAAGTCATTTTAGTGATGAACTCCTCTGATACTAAGGAAAATAACCAATGTAAATTAATATTCCAGGATAAACTTCCAGCAGAACAAACGATTTCTTTTCTAAGGTTCCCCGCCCCGCCCCCAACAGACACACACAAGGATCCATCATGAGTAAATATAATTTTATTAAGCTGAGAATAATGTAAGATGTCACAGTGGGAGGAAATGCTAAAATCTTAAAATCATACAATCGTACAAAATAGTGCCTATCAAATCAGAATTAAAGACACTGTGACTTGGTACAAAGTCTTGAGAGATTTGGGGCATGTGGCTGGATGCTGCCTCAAAGTGGCAGAGAAGAAAAAGGAGATGAAGAAGTCACACCATTAGTACACAAGAAAACCTGAGGCCATGAACAGTGCCTCTGTCCACTGTTCTCCCCATAGTTCCAGAAAGGCAGAGGGACAAAATACTCCTCATTTTTTCTCAGATCAGCAAGGTTAGACAGTCAATCTGAGAAAAGAATGAGGAATATTTTATCTCATCCTTCAGAACACCCTTTCAACCTGAATATACATGATTAAAAATATGATGCAATGAAGACATAGTTGATAAGGGATTTGTGTACAGAATATATCCTCTAGGAAATCTAGACTACTCTAACTGAAGAAGAAGACAGAGAACCAAATGAAAAATGAGCAAAGGATTTAAATGAACAACTCACCAAGGAAGAGTTTAAATGGTAAGTACCTGGAAAGATGTTCATCACCATTATTCATTACTGAAAAGCCAATTAAAAATTAAGATATTACCATACACATAATACAGTAGATAAAATTGTTAAAACTGATAATACAAAGTACAGTGAGGATGTGAAATCTGGAACTCATACATGTCACTAGTGGCAATGCAAAATGGAATAACTTTAAAACGTTGTTTTGAATAATGAACATACCTTATTATCAGGTAATATCTCTTCCAAATATTTATCTAAAAAGTAACAAACATATTCACACAAAGACCTGTATATAAATGTCCATGGATTCTTTAATTCATAAGCACTCCCAACTAAAAACAACCCAAATATCCATTAGCTGGTGAATTCATAAACAAATTATAGCGGCTTCATAAAATGAAACGCTGCTCAGTACTAAAACTAGATGGACTATTAATACAACATGGGTGACTATTGAAAGCATTATGCTAACTGAAAGAAGTTAGACCGAAAAAGGTTTCTATGCTGTGTGTTTCCTTTTTTATGAATATCTGGAAGGAGCAAAATTAGAGGGACACAAAATCAGAGTACTGATTACTGGGTTGGGTGTAGAGGACGAAGACTGGTTACAAAAGAGTACAGGGAGCATTGAAATTGTCTATATCACGATGGAAGCAGTGGTTGCACAGCATATACATTCATCAAGATTTTTAAAACTACATGCTTTAAAAGGGTGAGTTTTATGAATTATATCTCAATAAACTTGGCTTTAAAAAACTGACACAGTTTATTTGAGACCACTCCTACATGCAGGGTTGCTGCTGCTGCTGCTGCTGCTAAGTCACGTCACTCGTATCCGACTCTGTGCGACCCCATAGATGGCAGCCCACCAGGCTCCCCCGTCCCTGGGATTCTCCAGGCAAGAATACTGGAGTGGGTTGCCATTTCCTTCTCCAATGCATGAAAGTGAAAAGTGAAAGTGAAGTCGCTCAGTTGTGTCCGACTCTTAGCGACCCCATGGACTGCACCCTACCAGGCTCCTTCGCCCATGGGATTTTCCAGGCAAGAGTACTGGAGTGGGGTGCCACATGCAGGGTAGTTCATTACAAACCCAAACTCACCCAGGCAGAACCATGCCATAATCAGGGGAATAGATGTAGATTACCATCATTTATTTTAGCTTTTCATAATTCTTTGGTATTGGCCGCAACCATCCAAAACTTGATAGTACTGTTGCCCTTGATACAAAATTAATAATTCCCCTAAGGCTGCTGCATTAGCAGGATAGACCAGGTCATGAAATGGGAGTAAACCTCAAATTTCCATGGTTTAGCACAGCAAACATTTAATTCTTGTAAATTTACTTCATGTAAATTCTACTGTGATTTTCTGATGTCTCTCTAGAACAACTGTGGCCCATGCAATCACTTGGCGGTCTCAGATGAGCTAGTCTCCACCATACTGTAGTTATATCAGCTGTAACAAGTGGTGTCTTGGTCAGTGCAATAGGGAGGGGGAATGCTCCAAGCAGCAACTAAATGTTCTAGCCTAAAAGCCATCACACATATCATATCTTTCATGGTATTTTCCCAGGAACTCATCATGTGGTTCAACCTAATTGTATAGACAGAGAAGTACAAATTCCCTCTTGGTGCCAGGAAGAAGAGGATAACCAGAGAAAGGTAAGCACTAGAAGCCTCTAGTATGTTGCTTCTTATTTTATTTCACTGTGTGTTTTCTGTTGTTTCTTATTCAAATAAATATTCATTCACTCTTATTCTTCTGCACTGTTAAGTAGCAGTATATTCCCAGGCAAAAGCAGTACACTACCACATCCTTGTGCTAAATTGCATCATCTGATGCTCAACATTGCTGTCCTGGGGCAAAGAGAGCCTGCCAAGGGCTTAATGTTTTTTCCTGGGATTTCCTGGTGGGTTTTGGTATCTTGGGATGGATAGGGATTAGCTTTGCACGTTTCTGCTTAGTCTTCTTGCATTTGGGAATTTGAGAGCAATTAATGTCATCTTTTAATGGCAGAGGGAATTAACTCTGTATGTTAGCTATGTTGATAGAATGTACTCAAAGGTTCAGATGGCAGTCTGAACTTCTGAACTTTGTGGGGGAGAGCAAATACACTCTCGATTCTTTAGAGACCTCTGAAGACAAAAAGTGAAAGAGAAAAGAAATCCTTTTTCAGCAGTCTTACATCACCATGGAATAAGTCTGAGACTCAATACACTTAAAGAAAGGAGTTAAGTTCAAGTCAGTGGTAAAGTGGAAGTTCCTATGGAGGTAGGAAAAAAAAAAACTTGTTGGAAAAGGGGGCAATTGATTAACAGTGGAGTAGGGATGTGAAGCAAACAGACATTGATCTCAATCTCAAAATAGTGCTTTCGAAAATGATAAAGTGCGGGGGTCCTTGAATCTGTCCCAGTTTATCATTTTACCATTAAAAAAGAGTTAACCATTTGTCTTTGAGTCCATTATAAAGAGTGAATGCAACAGGTGGTCAAAGAAAAATCACTCTTATAAACTGAACTATCATTTTCTTAATAGTGTTGATTTTAGCTGAGACAGAAACATAACAATATCAAAATATGTATGTAAGTGTGTATGAATGTGTGTGTCTCTGTGTGTGTGTGTGTTATCTGAGCACATGTATCACAAGTACAGGGCTTCCCTGGTGGCTTGTAGTAAAGAACCCACATGCCAATACAGGAAATGTGGGTTCCATTCCTGGGTCAGGAAGATACTCTGGAGAAGGAAATGGCAACCCACTCCAGTATTCTTGCCTGGGAAATTCTATGTACAGAGGAGCCTGGCAGGTGACAGTTCATGGGGTCACAGAAGTGCCAGATATACCTTAGAGACTAAACAACAACAACACAGGTATAAGTAGGCATAAAACAGATAAGCAGAAAGAACTTTTAAAGAAAGTAAATAGCTTCCATCACAATGTCACACAGGTAGTTAGAGCATAACTTATAGAAGCAGCTGTATGCAACACTCATCCACCCCCTTCTCTATTGTGCATATGAATGGAATACAGTATTAAAGGGGAATAACTTTCTTTCCCATGGAACCCAGATCAGGCCTCAGCATGCCTTTCAGCCCAACAGAAAAAACAGTCACTACAAAAATCAATCTTGGCATTCAATTTAAAAGTTATTTCTTGTCAAAGGTCAGCATAGGATTTGTGAATTTTGAATGGTGCTGAAGCATCCTTTGGAGATATTTTTCTTTCCATAAAAAGCCTAGAAAGATTATTCACTTCCTTCTTCCTTTCTTCTGCCTTTCCTTGAGCAAGCATGAATCAAGCATTTACCACATGCCACGCGTTGTGCCCGGGGGTAGAGATGCAGTGACGACCCGGACATAGTGGGGACACTCCAGATAAAGTTCATCATTCAAAACCAGTTCCTTCTGGGAGAATTTAATTCACTTTGCAGAAAGCTACATGGCCCTCATTTCATCCTACCATTCTGGACATTCCTGTCCCATCTCTACTGGAATTTCAGTCTAAATGCTATCACTCTTGCCTGGATTGCTGCAGGAGCCACTTGGTAATTCTCCATACTTTCTCTCATGCTTGCTCCTGCTCAGTCACTTCAGTCGTGTCTGACTCTTTGCGACCCCATGGACTATAGCACACTAGGCTCCACTGTCCATAGGATTTCCCAGGCAAGAATACTGGAGTGGGTTGCCATTTCCTCCTCCAGGGGATCTTCCTGACCCAGGGATCAAAACCTGCATCTCCTGGTTCCTCTCATAGAAGCATTTAAATACATTAAAAAAAAAAAAAATCCAGTTTCTAAAGCTACTGCCTTCCCTCTGACTAATTCTTCTCTTGTCTTTGAAATTCTCTCCTTCCTTGACTCTTAAAACTCCAAGACCTGTTTCTCCTCCAACCTCTTTGCCAGTCTTCTCATTTACTTCACCTACTTCTAAATATCCGTGTTCCTCTAAGCACAATTCCTCAGGACTCTTCTCACTTGCACATGGGCACAATCTGGGATTCCACTATCATCTATATGCTCTTTTCCCCATACATACCTGAGCTATAGCCCATGTAACCAGCTACTTATTAAATATCTCCAGTTGAATGTTCCAGGTGTTCCTTAAGCTCAAGACACTTAAAACTATATTCCTGGGCTTCCCTGGTGGATCAGTGGCTAAGAAATCTGCTTTGCAACGCAAAGGACACCAGTTTGATCCCTGGTCCAGGAAGATTCCACATGCCAAGGAACAACCAAGTCTGTGTGTCACAACTGCTAAGCCCATGAGCTGCAACCACTGAAGCCTGCACGCTGCAGCAGAAGCAGCCACCGAAACAAAATGAGGAGCTCTTACACGCACAACAGAGTAGTGCCCGCTCTTCGCTGCTGGAAACAGCCTGCATGAAGCAACGAAGACCCATAATTTCTTCCAGGAACGCCTGCCACGCGAGGTTTCTAAAAGGAGCTTTGACGTAAAAAAAAACTTTCTCTGGTCCTATACAATTCATCCTCCACACCAGAGTGGTCCCCCTCCTTAAAAAGCCCAGTGGGGTTTTTCTCGCTCTTAGGACAGAAGCTAACACCTCTAAAATAGCTTTGAAGGCCCTCAACAATTCATTCCATCCCTGTTTATCCAGCGTTATCTACCACTTCACACACTTCACTGTGACCCAAACACAGTGCTCTTCTTGCATTTCATTATTGTTGTTGTTTGGACACTGAGTTGTGTCCGATTCTGTGACCCCATGAGCTATAGCTCACCAGGCTCCTCTGTCCATGGGATTTCCCAGGCAAAGATATTGGAAATGGGTTGCCATTTCCTTCTCTAGATCTTCTGTACCCAGAGATGGAGCTCACATCTCCTGCATTGCAGGCAGATTCTTTACCACTGAGCCACTAAAACTCATCCTATTCCATTTTGTCTTAAGATCTTGAGCCTATTGATTTGTAGCCTAGAATGTTCTTTTTCCACCTCTCCTTCTGATGAACTCAGCCACCTTTCAGATTTCAGCTCAGAAGTCACTTTCACAGAGCATTCTTCTCTGACCCCCTGCCTCATTCCCAGACTAGATTTAATTAATTTCATATTAACATATACCTTTCTTTCTCTCATCACATTTAATGATCATGCATTTTATCTGTTTGATTGCCTGCCTACCCTATTAGACTATAAGCTCAATGTCTGCATAATATGGGCAAGAAAAATGCCTGCTTTGATCCTAAGTGTGTGTGTGTGTGTATTGTGTGTGTGAGAGAGATGCATTTTGCACATAGTAGATGCTCAACAGATAGTACGTGAAGCCACAAGAAAACAATTGGTTGCATTGGTTGCATGAATGAATAACTAAAGATAGCTGACAATCTAGTAGAGGACAGAAATAAGTAGACAGTTCATTACAATACAGTTTGATAAGCACTGTAAGAGGACAAGTAGAATGTGTGATGCACAAACATAAGACAGGTGCCTAATTCCAATTTTGAGGGGCTACTATAGTTGAGATAAGAAGATACTGTATAATCAGATTTAATATAGACACATTCATAGAGATGGAGTAGTTTCACATGTCCAGCCTTTGCAGGGCTGCATATAGTAGTAAATAAGAACAGAAATACAAGTTGTGGAGATTCAGCTGGGAAAAAAAAAGGCTATTTGAACTCCAAATGATTACAAATAGATGCAGAATTCTTCCAACTAGTACATCTGTTCATATGCAAGGACATGATTGCATTGAGGCCAATCAGCATAAAAAAGAGAGCACAGACCAAGTCAGCCAATGATGAAAATCCAAATAATGACGGAATAGGAGAATCAGGGTCAAAATTGGATTCATTTATTCCTTTAATTTTTAATTGCCAAAAAGAAATGGTAGGAAGCACAAGGATCTCATCTTGGTTATATCTGAGCCTTGTTTCTAGGTGTTTCATCTATGCATGCATAAGATTCAATTTATGCATACAATATAATATGTTAAATACACTTCATTCTACATCATGGGTTCAGTTATTGTCAATAATTTTCTTTATTGTTGTCATGAATCTCAATTAAAAAAAACTCAGTTATGGTTAAACATATATTGCAGTTCAGTTCAGTCTCTCAGCCGTGTCTGACTCTTTGTGACCCCGTGAACCACAGCACGCCAGGCCTCCCTGTCCATCACCAACTACTGGAGTCCACCCAAACCCATGTCCATTGAGTCAGTGATGCCATCCAACCATCTCATTCTCAGTCGTCCCCTTCTCCTCCTGTCCTCAATCATTCCCAGCATCAGGGTCTTTTCTAATGAGTCAGCTCTTCGCATCAGGTGGCCAAAGTATTGGAGCTTCAGCTTCAGCATCAGTCCTTCCAATGAATATTCAGGACTGATTTCCTTTAGGATGCACTGGTTGGATCTCCTTGCAGTCCAAGGGACTCTTAAGACTCTTCTCCAACACCACAGTTCAAAAGCGTCAATTCTTCAGCCCTCAGCTTTCTTTATAGTCCAACTCTCATATCCATACGTGACCACTGGAAAAACCATAGCCTTGACTAGACGGATCTTTGTTGACAAAGTGATGTCTCTGTTTTTGAATATGTTGTCTATGTTGGTCATAACTGTCCTTCCAAGGAGTAAGTGTCTTTTAATTTCATGGCTGCAATCACCATCTGCAGTGATTTTGGAGCCCCGAAAAATAAAGTCTGACACTGTTTCCACTGTTTCCCCATCTATTTCCCATGAAGTGATGGGACCGGATGCCATGATCTTCGTTTTCTGAATGTTGAGCTTTAAGCCAACTTTTTCACTCTCCTCTTTCACTTTCATCAAGAGGCTCTTTAGTTCTTCTTCACTTTCTGCCATAAGGGTGGTATCATCTGCATATCTGAGGTTATTGATATTTCTCCCGGCAATCTTGACTCCAGCCTGTGCTTCCTCCAGCCCAGCATTTTGCATGAGGTACTCTATTTGGAACCAGTCTGTTTTTCCATGTCCAGTTCTAACTGTTGCTTCCTTACCTGCATACAAATTTCTCAAGAGGCAGGTCAGGTGATCTGGTATTCCTGTCTCAGAATTTTCCACAGTTTATTGTGATCCACACAGTCAAAGGCTTTGGCATAGTCAATAAAGCGGAAATAGATGTTTTTCTGGAACTCTCTTGCTTTTTTGATGATCCAACCGATGTTGGCAATTTGATCTCTGGTTCCTTTGCCTTTCCTAAAACCAGCTTGAATATCTGGAAATTCACAGTTCACATATTCCTGAAGCCTGGCTTGGAGAATTTTGAGCATTACTTTACTAGCGTGTGAGATGAGTGCAATTGTGAGGTAGTTTGAGCATTCTTTGGCATTGCCTTTCTTTGGGATTGGAATGAAAACTGACCTTTTCCAATCCTGTGGCCACTGCTGAGTTTTCCAAATTTGCTGGCATGTTGAGTACAGCATTTTCACAGCATCATCTTTTGAGATTTGAAACAGCTCAACTGAAATTCCACCACCTCTTGTCTGTAGTGATGCTTCCTAAGGCCCATTTGACTTCACATTCCAGGATGTCTGGCTCTAGGTGAGTGATCACACCATCGTGATTATCATTTGGACTCAAACAAATCCAAATTATATAAAGAGTTGAGCTGATAGCCCAGCCTAGCAGGACAGCGTTAGATGGTTAGATGATTGTGTCCGATTAAGATGGATTCTTGTTGGAAGGTGGGCCATGTGGTGTTCAAGTGTTCATAAGTAAACAAACACTAAAATAGTTTTGCTGTGGATATGCCATGTCACTTCCAGGGCTGGGGAAAGAGGGTCCCAAAGGAGACTCTTTTTGATGATACAGCCCAACAGCACTAGGACAGAATGTAAATGTTAAGTCACAGAACCCATTTTTTCTTTACTGTGATCAAGCAGATTTTGCTGTAGGGTAGCAAATAGCCCCGGGGTCCAGTGGGAGAAGCTAAACAGCTGTCACTATCTTGAAAAAATGGAAGTCAGAAAAAGCATTCAGCAATGTCATACTGCCGTAGGCATGTTGGAAGCTGCCCCAGGGACCTCATCTTCCTCTTCATTCTCAGCAAAGGAAATTACATATCATTGGTGAACCAGGAACTTCCCTGGTTTCACCATGATCATCTCATTTCCAAGGTACTTTGTGTCTTTCCTTAAAATACTTAAAAAAAAAAAAAAAAGTCTACCTATAATTAGAAATAGTGGTTTTTTTCTTGCACAAAGAATTTTGCTCCTTGGAAAACTTCACTCATTCTTATTAAGTTAATACTCACAGGGTAATTTGATCTTTTAGGACAAAAATCAGATTATATATCAAATAGTCTTTGTGAAATTAGCTTCATACTTATAAGGAATATTTGTGTTTGGTTAAAAGGATGATAATAATTAATGATAAATGTAATGTGTTATTTAACATCAGTTCAGTTCAGTCGTTCAGTCATGTCTGACTGTTTGTGACCCCATGGAGTGCAGCACATCAGGCTTCCCTGTCCATCACCAACACCTGGAACCGACTCAAACTCATGTCCATTGTGTTGGTGATGTCATCCAACCATATCATCCTCTGTCATCCCCTTCTCCTCCCGCCTTCAATCTTTCACAATATCAAGTTCTTTTCCAATGAGTTGGTTCCTTGCATCAACCAAAGTATAGGAGTTTCAGCTTCAGCATCAGTCTTTCCAATGAATATTCAGGACTGATTTCCTTTAGGATGGACTGGTTGGGTCTCCTTGAAGTCCAAGAGACTCTCAAGAGTCTTTGGAGAGCCCCATAGGTAAGTAGAGAGAAAAAACAGAGATAGACTTGTATCCAGAATAACTGGATCTAATCCATCTAGCTATGTGTTCTTAGATAAACCACTTAACTGCTCTGTGCCATAGGTGTCTTACATGTAAAACAGTAGTAGTAGCCAGAGTCTTAATTACCTGAAAGGGTTGAAATATTTAAAATATTATGAGTGTAAGTTTGGGAAACTTTAATGCACTAAATATGAATATGCTAATTATCATCATTAGAAGTTAGAAAAATAATTAAGATTATTTTCAGAATCTTCAGATATATCTTTAGACTTTATACATTTGTTCTCTTTCTTGGTTTGGAGTGTTTAAGTTTTTTCTAAAATGAGCATTATAGTGCATTCTCAAGAATGACAGTTCACTGGAGTGCTGCTTTTATTTATTTAATTTTATGCATAGTTTTATTGTTTTTTTCTGTTTTTTTCAATTTAAAAAAATTGAACTCTAGCTAATTTACAATGCTTCAATTTCACGTGTACAGCACAGTGAAAGTTTTTTCCCTTATAGGTTATTACAAAATATTGAATATAGTTCCCCATGCTATAAGTAGATCCTTGCTGGTTATCTACTTTATATAAGTTACTGAAAATGTTAGTCACTCAATCGTGTCCAGCCCTTTGTGACCCAATGGACTGTAGCCCACCAGGTTCCTCTGTCCATGGGATTTTCCAACCAAGAATACTGGAGTGGGTTACCATTTCCTTTCCAGGGAATCTTCTCAATCAAGGGATCAAACCAGCATTTCCTGGGTCTCCTGAATTGCAGGCAGATTCTTTACCTGCTGAGCCATTGGGGAAACCACTTTTGACACTTTATATAAAGTAGACTTTATATAAAGATCAGCCCTGGGATTTCTTTGGAAGGAATGATGCTAAAGCTGAAACTCCAGTACTTTGGCCATCTCGTGCGAAGAGTTGACTCATTGGAAAAGACTCTGATGCTGGGAGGGATTGGGGGCAGGAGGAGAAGGGGATGACAGAGGATGAGATGGCTGGATGGCATCACTGACTCGATGGACGAGAGTCTGGGTGAACTCCGGGAGTTGGTGATGGACAGGGAGGCCTGGCGTGCTGCAATTCATGGTGTCGCAAAGAGTTAGACACAACTGAGTGACTGAACTGAACTGAATATACACACACATATATATATGCCACTTTATATAAAGTAGTGTGTACATGTTTATTTTATGTTAAACTTCTGAGACTTCATACATTTGTGAGTTCACTGGGCCACCATGACTTGTGGGAGATGGTGCTGCATTTTTATCAGAAAGTCTCACTGCTTTCCTGCAGGAAATATTTTTCCATTGTTGTTAGTTTTCAGTACTTAGAAACAGGCCCTAGGCACCCTGCTGATCATGACCATCCATCCCAGGTGAGCCTTGATCTTTGCATAGGTACACCAATGCCCTCTGCTGGACAGACTCCTCAGGCAGCCTCACAGACCCTACACAAGATCTGTATCATCAGATCTGAGTGTACATGTACAATCTTCATTAGGAGTTCAGTGAACTTTGTAATTACAGAGGTTGGGGTATGTACTCAGAAAGATGCTCTGAGTAACACAATAAACAAGCATTTGACTTTTTAACTTGGGAATAGGTTTTAACAACACTCACTACAAATTGACTCATACTCAAGTTTTGAAACACACATACCTTTCCATTGATTCAGCATCCGCTGGGTCATCCTCATATCCTCAATTCAGAAAACTATTTGATCTCACTTGAATTAGAAGAGGCGGTCCCTAACAGTTTAGAATACTCTCCTAGAGAGATGCAGCTTATCCTCTGAGTTAATTAAACACTGACTGGTTGGCTATACTCTCAGTTATTCAATTACCAATTATTTTTTGAAAATCTAATATGTACCCACAAATTTTTTAAGTGTCAGGGTTACAACAATCAATAAATACATTTATGAAGCCACTGCTAGTCACCTTGCACCTATTTCTGATCTGTTGAAATAGAGATTCTAATAAGAATTCAACTAGGGTGACTAACCATACTGATATGCCAAGACTGAAGGGTTTCTGAGGGTGCAGGACTTTCAGTGCTTAAATAGGTCCTAGGCAAATTGGAATGAGCTGGTCAGTCTATATGCATTTCCCATAATAGAAGATTATAATTTAGCAGTAGTATTTATTGAAAAATAACATTTCAATAGCATTAGGTTCATCATTAATACTATTATTCTGAGCAGTTTCTTCTCATTTACAACTTCTTGTCACTTATGTACATTCTATTTACAAATCAATCTATTGAATTGCCATTTGCAAAGCATTTTCTTATATAGAAAAGATGCTGAGCAAACCTAAAATCACAAATACAAATTTGCACTGTAAAAGCCAAGGAAAATAAACACTAGAAAAGCCAAGTTCAACCTTACAAGTTGCAGAAAGAGCATAAGTTATGTAGGGTAAAAGACCTTAGAACAAAAAGGGAAGTTAAAACCCAAAAGATATTTATTAATGAAATCTATGAGAAAGACAAACAAAATTCATTTAACTAAGTAATTAAAAAATCACAAAAGCTTAAAACGGAAAAAAATATAAAATTCAGTCAGCTCTTTCTGCCCAAACATAAAGTTTCTCCTGGATTTTGATGTCATTTTATCTTCCGGCATGTTTTTCTTAAAAGTTAGTCTATGTTTCTCACTGATAAAATCTTTTTATTTTATTTAAATATGACTGTTTTAATTCTCATCAGTTTGTTTTAAGATAAAAAAGTCTTCATATATTATGTGCTGAAAGGGCTGAAAATAAAGTTCAATATTATTTGCTATTTGACATATGCTAAAATTGGGAGAATCTTTGACTTGCCTAGCTTCAACTTCCCCTCCCCACTCTACTCCTGCTAATAAGGGCCCCTTGTGAAACACCCATATCATATTGAGGGGACCAGGCACAGTTTTTGTTTATCCCTGAGTATCAGCTTTCGATTCCATGCCAGACTGTGGATTATTCCAAGACAACTATATCCTACGGTGGGAAACAAAGCACTTCACTGTCTTGAAACTACAAAGCGTGTCTCTTACAGCTTCTGAGTGCTCACCCTGCTCCCAGGTACATCCCACATATCCATGTTATATAGCATCCCGCTCCTCCAGGCTATGAGTATATGTGACTAATAAACTGCGGGCTGTCTCATCTGTCCAGTGTTGAGTATCGTGTATTTGGCCATTTTCATAACCCTGGGGTGGGAATCCTTCATTCACCAATGAAGTGAAGAAGAGGCAATTAAAACAATTCACACTTTTGAATTCTTAGCCAAGTCTACACAATTCTTCTGTCTTCTTTTCTCCAGTGATTTCCACCTTAATCCCATAGACATCACTGTTTGAGTGAATTAAATCATTCAAATGTAACAAGACATTGGAATTGATGTGTTTTTTGATTGGGTACAAATGAGGATGTCATAATTACAGTTGAGAGGTAAATGGACAGAAAGCCTTTAAGAAACTAGTTGGTTCATGAAAACTAGAATGAGTGATGACTTCACGGAGACAACTCAGAAATTATTGTAGCCAAAGAAGAGTAGAAAGAAAAATCTGCATCCATTTAGCAATGATTCTATGAAAAAGACTATCAATTCTAAATTTTCCATGAAAGTCAGATGTCATGTAAATTCACAAATCCACAGATAATTTCCTTTTCTATTTTCATTGACAGTATAATTCTTTTAAATCTAAACTCACATGTCATACATTATAAGAAAAAAATGACCAACTGAAATCTTTATACTCTTACTTTGTGCCTGTTCCGTGCAGAAATTGATAAGCTAATGCACTGGATATAGGCGGACATTAGAATGTCAGCAATAGAAAGGCTTCAAGAAATTCCATAGTCCAACCATCTACTTCTCACTGAATTAATGAATGTGAAAATGAAGTTCAGTATACTGTCATTGGGGAGTGTCAGATGTCAGTGTCAGGCTTTCTAACTCTCAGTCTAGTTCTCTCTCCCTCCTCCCCCAACACTTCCCACCAGGTTAACTGAAAATGTACTCAATAGCTTGGCCAGATTCCTAATGTGGTAGCTTAGCATATTCATTGGATGACAAGGTAATCCATTAAGAAAGCATTTTCCTTGTTACCCTGGGTCAGACAATATTTTTTAGAGAATCTGAAAAACCAATACAAATTCTATCTATTAAGAAGAGTACAAAGGAGAAGTCACAATTAACACCACAGGAATACAAAAGATATAAAAGATAAAAGAGACTACTACAAACAACTATATGCCAATAAAATGGACAACCTGGGAGAAATGAACTAATTCTTAGAAAGGTACAACCTTCCAAAACCAAACCAGGAAGAAATAAAAAATATGAACAGACCAATCACAAGTAGTAAAATTGAAACTGTGATTAAAAATCTTCCAACAAACAGAAGTCCAGGATCAGATAGTTTCACAAGTGAATTCTATCAAACATTTAGAGAAGAGCTAACACCTGTATTTCCAAAACTCTTCAAAGAAATTGCAGAGGAAGCAACACTCCCAAGCTCATTCTATAAAGCCACAATGGTTTTGATACTAAAACCAGGCAAAGATTTCACACAAAACAATAAAATTAGAAGCTAGTATCACTGATGAACATAGATACAAAAATCCTCAATGAAATACTAGCAAGCAGAATCCAACAATATATTAAGAGGATCATGCTGCTGCTGCTGCTGCTGCTAAGTTGCTTCAGTCATGTCTGACTCTGTGCGACCCCAGAGACAGCAGCCCACCAGGCTCCTCCGTCCATGGGATTTGCCAGGCAAGAGTACTGGAGTGGGTTGCCATTGCCTTCTCTGACCATTCTTAGCTAATACCATGAAAAAAATTCTCATTTTGAATAACAAATGCAATCAATGGTAATTCCATTCCAGCATTTCCAACCATGTATAAAACTTTCCCTCTTTTGCATTTAGTCTTCCCTCCTACATGATCAAATGGGATTTATCCCCAAAATGCAAGGATTCTTCAATAAATGCAAATCAATGCGATATACCATATCAACAAATTAAAGAATAAAAAATATATGATAATCTCAATAGATGCAGGAAAAAGCTTTTGATGAATTCAACACCCACTTGCAGTAAAAACTCTCCAGAAATTTGGGCATAGAGGGAACCTACCTCAACATAATAAAGACCATGTGCAACAAACCCACAGCAAACATCATTCTCAGAAAAACTCAAAACATTTCCTCTAAGATCAGGAACAAGGCAAGGATGTTTACTCTCACCACATAGTTTTGGAAGTCCTAAACATAGCAGAGAAGAAAAAGAAATAAAAGAAATCCAAATGGGAAAAGAAGTAAAGTTGTCATGGTTTGCAGGTGACATACTATACATAGAAAATCCTAAAGATGATACCAGAAAACTACTAGAGCTCATCAACGTTGGTAAAGTAGCAGAATTTAAAATTAACACACAGAAATTTCTTGGATCCCTATACATTAACAACAAAAGATCAGAAGAAGAAATTAAGGAAACAATCCTATTTCCTAATGCAACAAAAAGAATAAAGTACTTAGGATTAAACCTACCTAAGGAGGAAAAAGACCTGTACTCAGAAAAACATAAGATACTAATTAAGGAAATCTTGGAGGGCTCAAACAGAACCTTGTACTCACCAGGGATGCAGGAGAAAGGAGCAGTGACTACACAAGAGACTGACCCAGCCTTGCCTGTGAGTGTTCAGGAGTCTCTGGTGGAGGTGTGGGTCAGTGGTAGCCTGCTGCAGGGGTCGAGGGCACTGAGTGTGGCAGTGCATGAAAGAGGTCCCATTGTCTTCATTACCTCCACTATAGTTTGGCCCCAGGTAAATAACAGGAAGGGAACACAGCCCCACCCATCAACAAAAAATTGGATTAAAGATTTACTAAGTATGGCCACACCCATCAGAACAAGACCCAATTTCCCCCTCAGTCAGTCTCTCCCATCAGGAAGCTTCTGTAAGCCTCTTATCCTTCTCCATCAGAGGGCGGACTGACAAAACCACAATCACAGAAAAATAACCAGTCTGATCACATGGACCACAACCTTGTCTAACTCAATGAAACTATGAGCCATGCCATGTAGGGCCACCCAAGACAGACGGGTCATGATGGAGAGTTCTAACAAAATATGGTCCATTGGAAAAGGGAATGGCAAACCACTTCAGAATTCTTGCCTTGAGAACACCATGAACAGTATGAAAAAGCAAAAAGATAGGACACTGAAAGATGAACCACAGATCTGTAGGTGCCCAATATGCTACTGGAGATAAGTGAAGAAATAACTCCAGAAAGAATGAAGAGACAGAGTCAAAGCAAAACAACATCCAGTTATGGATGTGACTGGTGATGGAAGTAAAGTCCGATGCTGTAGAGCAATAAAGCATAGGAACCTGGAATGTTAGGTCCGTGAATTAAGGCAAATTGGAAGTGGTCAAACAGGAAAAAGCAAGAGTGAACATTGACATTTTAGAAATCAGTGAATTAAAATGTACTGGAATGGGTGAATTTAACTCAGATGACCATTACATCTACTATTGAGGGCAAGAATCCCTTAGAAGAAATAGAGTATCCATCATAGTCAACAAGAGTCTGAAATGCAGTACTTGGATGCAGTCTCAAAAATGACAGAATGATCTCTGTTCCTTTCTAAGGCAAATCATTCGATATCACAGTAATACAAGTCTATGCCTCGACCAGTAACGCTGAAGAAGCTGAAGTTGAATGGTTCTATGAAGACCTACAAGATCTTCTAAAACTAACACCCAAAAAAGAAGTTGTTTTCATTAGAGGGGACTGGAATGCAAAAGTAGGAAGTCAAGAAATACCTGGAGTAACAGACAATTTGGCCTTGGAGTAAAGAATCAGTTCAGTTTAGTTCAGTTGCTCAGTCGTGTCCGACTCTTTGTGACCCCATGAATCACAGCACACCAGGCCTCCCTGTCCATCACCAACTCCCAGAGTTCACTCAGACTCATGTCCATCAAGTCAGTGATGCCATCCAGCCATCTCATCCTCTGTCATCCCCTTCTCCTCCTGCCCCCAATCCCTCCCAGCATCAGAGTCTTTTCCAATGAGTCAACTCTTCACATGAGGTGGCCAAAGTTCTGGAGTTTTAGCTTTAGCATCATTCCTTCCAAAGAAATCCCAGGGCCAATCTCCTTCAGAATGGACTCGTTGGATCTCTTTGCAGTCCAAGGGACTCTCAAGAGTCTTCTCCAACACCACAGGTCAAAAGCTTCAATTCTTCGGCACTCAGCTTTCTTCACAGTCCAACTCTCACATCCATACATGACCACTGGAAAAATCATAGCCTTGACTAATTGGACCTTTGTTGGCAAAGTAATGTCTCTGCTTTTCAATATGCTATCTAGGTTGGTCATAACTTTTCTTCCAAGGAGTAAGCGTCTTTTATTTTCATGGCTACAGTCACCATCTGCAGTGATTTTGGAGCCCCCAAAAATAAAGTCTGACACTGTTTCCCCATCTATTTCCCATGAAGTGATGGGACCAGATGCCATGATCTTCGTTTTCTGAATGTTGAGCTTTAAGCCAATTTTTTCACTCTCCTCTTTCACTTTCATCAAGAGGCTTTTTAGTTCCTCTTCACTTTCTGCCATAAGGGTGCTGTCATCTGCATATCTGAGGTTATTGATATTTCTTGCGGCAATCTTGATTCCAGCTTGTGCTTCTTCCAGCCCAGAGTTTCTCATGATGTACTCTGCATATAAGTTAAATAAGCAGGGTGACAATATACAGCTTTGACATACTCATTTTCCTATTTGGAACCAGTCTGTTGTTCCATGTCCAGTTCTAACTGTTGCTTCCTGACCTGCATATAGAAAATTAGAGATACCAAGGGAACATTTCATGCAAAGTTGGGCTCAATAAAGGACAGAAATGGTATAGACCTAACAGAAGCAGATGATATTAAGAAGAGGTGGCAAGAATATACAGAAGAACTGTACAAAGAAGATCTTCATGACCCAGATAATCACAATGGTGTGATCACTTACCTAGAGCCAGACATCTTGGAATGTGAAGTCAAGTGGGCCTCAGAAAGCATCACTATGAGCAAAGCTAGTGGAGGTGATGGAATTCCAGTTGAGCTATTTCAAATCCTAGAAGATGATGCTGTGAAAGTGCTACACTCAATATGCCAGCAAATTTGGAAAACTCAGCAGTGGCCACAGGACTGGAAAAGGTCAGTTTTCATTCCAATCCCAAAGAAAGGTAATGCCAAAAAATGCTCAAACTACCACACAATTGTACTCATCTCACACACTAGTAAAGTAATGCTCAAAATTCTCCAAGCCAGGCTTTGACAGTATGTGAACCGTGAACTTCCAGAGGTTCAAGCTGGATTTAGAAAAGGCAGAGGAACCAGAGATCAAATTGGAACATCTGCTGGATCATCCAAAAAGCAGAGAGTTATGTAAAAACATCTACTTCTGTTTCATTGACTATGCCAAAGCCTTTGACTGTGTTGATCAGAACAAACTGTGGAAAATTCTGAAAGAAATGAGAATACCAGACCACCTTACCTGTTTCCTTAGAAATCTGTATGTGGGTCAAGAGGCAGTAGTTAGAACTGGACATGGAACAACAGACTGGTTCCAAATTGGCAAAGGAGTACTCAAGGCTGTATATTGTCACCCTGCTTATTTAACTTATACGCAGAGTAAGAGTACATCATGCAAAACGCCAGGCTGGATGAAGCATAAGCTGGAATCAAGATTGCCAGAAGTATCAATAACCTCAGATACGCAGATAACACCATCTTTAGAGCAGAAAGTGAAGAAGAACTAAAGAGCTTCTTGACAAAAGTAAAAGAGGAGAGTGAAATAGTTGGCTGAAACCAACATTCAGAAAACTAAGATCATGGCATCTGGTCTTATCACTTCATGCCATATAGAGGAGAACAATGGAATCAGTGAAAGATTTTAGTTTTGGGGGCTCCAAAATCACTGTAGATGGTGACTGCAACCATGAATTGAAAGACACTTGCTCTTGGAAGAAAAGCAAACTACACAACATATTAAAAAGCAGAGACATTACTTTGCCAACAAAGGTCTGTCTAGTCAAGGCTATGGTTTTTCCAGTAGTCATGTATGGATGTGAGAGCTGGACTATAAAGAAAGCTGAACACCAAAGAATTTATGCGTTTGAACTGTGGTGTTGGGGAAGTCTCTTGAGAGTCCCTTGGACAGCAAGGAGATCCAACCAGTCCATCCTAAAGGAAATCAGTCTTGAATATTCATTGGAAGGACTGAAGCTAAAGCTGAAATTCCAATACTTTGGCCACCTTATTTGGAGAACTGACTCACTAGAAAAGACCCTGATGCTGGGGAAGATTGAAGGCAGGAAGAAAAGGGGACAACAGAGGATTAGATGGTTGGATAGCATCTCCCACTCAATGGACATGAGTTTGAGCAGGCTCTGGGAGTTGGTGATGAACAGGGAAGCCTGGCATGCTTCAGTCCATGGGGTCTCAGTCAGACACCACTGAGCAACTGAACTGAACTGAACTGTTATCAAATACTGGGTTGGTCAAAAAGTTTTTTATTGGTTTTCTGTAAGCTGTTATGGGAAAACCCAAACAAATTTTTTGACCAATCCAATAGCTAGAAGACACACACACACAGAGACACACACACACACACACACACACACACACACACACACACATCCATCTCTTTAAAAAATATGCAACCATAAAAATGAATCTCTAAATTATAGGGACGGGAAAGGAAGGAGATACAGGTTTTGCGTAACCCATCCAACCTCAAGAAAATGTTGAAAAATGAAGTTAAATTCAATAATTTTTTTTTATGTAGATACTTTCCTTTTTCATAATTCATGTTTCATCATGAAATTCTGCTCTTTGGAGTCTTTTCCTGAAAAAAATCACATTAGTACAGAATTGTATGAAAACTACTAGTCTAAAATAAAGTAGTTACTAACACTTCTAACAGATATAAGTCTACATGAAAGGTTGACAAGATTAAGTTTTTGCTGGGATTCTAGTTTTTAAAAAATGAGAATAATCTTACATATCTTCAACTCCGATGAAGTCTCACCTTGAAAAACTAAGGAGCGAAGAAAATGATTGAGCAGACAGGCTTCCACAAGTGGGAGGCTTTCTGAGCCAAATTTCAGTGACAGCCAAAAAGTCTAGGCCATTTCCAAAAAACTAACTCACAAATTAATGGTGATTTATTACTCGGGGACCTGACATTAATTAAAGCAAATTTAGCAGTATCCTTAACACTTCAAGTTGATGTTATTGCACTTGGCTGGAAAGAGAATACAAATTACTCAAGCAAGGGCTGCCAATCATGTCCTTCTAAAATGCCTTTCTACTCCCATCGAGAGGTTTCTGGAACTATAGAACCCCCAAATTAAATTATGTTGGAAGGACCCTAGCTTAGCAGTCCTCTTCATCTTGGCCATCTGTACTCCTCCTAAACGCATGAAAATGCATGACTTAGCTATATAAAATATTCCACAAAAAAAAATGCATCATGAAGAGAAGTGGCCAGAAAAAGGATTTGAGGGTAGAAGTATATTTGGATTGTATAGCTCAACTTATAAGAATACCATAGACTTGAACACTTACTGAATAGTAATTATAGATACAAGCTTTTAACAGGGAATATTTCAATTAAGTTATTAGAGGAAAATGATGATCTGATAAATACAGTAGATTTATTTCATTTGTTTTTGTGACAAACATCCATCCGAATTCACAGTTCTTGGATGCCTAAAGAATCCACAGGGCAAAACTAGCAATAGGAAAAATATTAAGTTCCTTTTATACATTTTCTAATTATCATCCATATTGACCTTCACCTTCTGCCTACCTTCAAAATGGGATGCCTACAGCTTAAGAACTTAGTGCATCTGTCACGTTGTACAATTATGCTTTACAGATTTTGGTGCTGAAAAGGACCAAAATCTTCAGCTTTGCAGCATATTCTTTTCTTTTTTTCTAAATTTCTAAATTATTTGTTCAGAGAATAGCATCTTCAACTAGTAGTCACATCAGATGCCATCACTAAAAACACTCAGTCTCAGCTTGGGAAACCCCGCTACCACACCCACTGGCAGTACGTGCCACTTTAATTCAACATAGTCCCCAGGCCCATGTTAGTGAGAGTTAAGATGCACTGAACACTCACTATGTGGTCCTGCTGGGGATCAATTCATTGTATTGGTGTTCACAGTAACCTTGTAAGGTAGGTACTACTATTATCCCAAAATTTACAAGTAACTAAATCAAGGCACAGGAAACTTCCATAACCAATCACACTAGTGCAAAGGAGTGAAGCGGAGATGTAAGCCCAGGTGGACTAATTGTCTATTGCTGCAGAAGAAATTATCCTAAAGCACAGCAACTTCAAACACTGATCTCACAGTTTCCATGAGGCATGCCTCCCTGTGGCTTAGAGTCCTTTGGCTCTAGGATTCTCACACAGAGGAAATTATAGGAAATGCTCAACATTTTACTGAAGGTAGATCACTTGTTGTTGGTAGCATTCTATTCCTCACTTGGGGCCTGGTCTGAAAGCCTCAGTGCCTTGCAGGCTGTGGCCAGGACGCTGCCCTGTGGGCTTTTCCAGAGGGTGACTCAGAATAGCAGCTAGCCTCCAGGATGACCAAGCAAGGGAGCCCCAGAAATAATTTGAGCAAAACGGAAGTCAGTGTCTTTCACAACCTAATCTTGGAAGTGACAAAAGGATACAGATGAAAATCAACAGAGGGAAGAGTCCCATAAGGCAGGGCTGGGGGGCACCAAGGTGCAGAGCTTCTGGGTGTCCCCTCCATGGGGAGTGGTGGTCACAGTGTCTATTGCTCTTAGTGATGAGGTGTGACAAGGTGCATGAAGTACTGCCATCTACGGAGGTTCACCCAAGCGTTCATGTCCTGAGTTTTATTGTGAGTTTAACACAGTGATATGATTGACCTTCCATATGGCTAACCTTAGCCTCCCACCCCCTCCAGAGTCTGAAGAGATGCCATACTACCTAAGGCCCTCCCTTCACCATAAATCACATTGTTAACCGAAATTATCTGGCGTGGCCCAAGGCCTTCAGGTAAGCAAACATACTCATATGAAACAGACAGTCCAAGGGCTTGGAGCTTACTTCCCAGAAATGAGGACAAAGGTCAAGCCTCCATTTGGGTAAGGTTAACCCTTTACTCTGGAGAAAGCAATGGCACCCCACTCCAGTACTCTTGCCTGGAAAACCCCACGGACGGAGGAGCCTGGTGGGCTGCAGTCCATGGGGTCGCTACGAGTTGGACACAACTGAGCAACTTCACTTTCACTTTTCACTTTGAAGCATTGGAGAAAGAAATGGCAACCCACTCCAGTGTTCTTGCCTGGAGAATCCCAGGGACGGGGGAGCCTGGTGGGCTGCCGTCTACGGGGTCGCACAGAGTCGGACACGACTGAAGCGACTTAGCAGCAGCAGCAGCAACCCGTTACTATGCGTCAGCCAGGATTGTTTTTGTTCCAGGGATGTACTTGGAAAACTTCAAATACTCCATCAGTGTCTCCAATTCACCACTGATGCCTTTCCTCCTGTTGGCATCTGTGTTAGAGAATCTAGGGCCTGACCTGTCTTTCATTCCAACACAGCGTGCAGACTTGGCTCAGTTTTGTGCTTGCTTCTGCTTTGCATGGTGTTGCACTAGTTACACTCTTGATTAAAAACCCCCTAGCTCTTCCTGACATCACCCATTTTTAATTCGCTCCCTTGTTCCATGAACTATAAGATGCCCCCTTGAAACTTAGATGCACTGCTCTCTCCTGAGCATGTTTTTGGTCAGTATATTATTATCACTATTTATTTTATTTTATTTGGCCATACTGCGAGGCATGCAGGACTCTTTGTTCCCTGACCAGGAACTGAACCTGGGCCCTCTGCAGTGGAAGCTCAGAGTCTTAACCACTGGACTGCCAAGGAAGTCCCTGGCAAACACTTTAAGTTGTAGAGGTCAGACCAGTAGTTCTATGTTAGAAGCAGTACCTGATCACACTTTGATTGAATGGGTTTATTTAATGGGAAAGGCAAGTATTGAGCGCCTACTATGCACCAGGAACAATGACAGGTGCTTTGCATACAATATGTCTTTCCTTTGCCATTCGTAGTAACGGAGCATCACCATCTCATTCCTGATCTCAGAGAATAGTATGTGTAACATCCTGCAAAAAAATAATTTCCAGTGATTTTATTAATCAGAAAAGAGATCCTCACAAAACATCTAAAGGTGATAAAATCTAGCAAATTTCATTCATGTCTCTTGCTGGTTTGATCAGATCTGTTTAATTTCTTTGGGAGACCAAAGTAAGACAGCACTTATTTTTGAAGTTTGAATATTAGGGCTAAACTTCACTTATTTATTATTCACATACCTTGAAATAATTTTTAATTGTAAGTTTAAATGAATTGTAGAGTGTTTAAGAGGCAGTTAAAATAAATAGCAGTATTTAATGGCAGTTTGGGCCATATCTTCTACTACTTGTTTTCATTGCATATATTCTAATTGGTTTATTCTTATTTTCCATTAACTTTTATTAGCAAGGGATAGTCCAATGAGCATAATATAGCATGTCTACCTTTAGTGCTTTCTGTCTCCAAAATATCTATTTCATCCACTCCAGCATCCATATGTCCATGCAAAATTGTTAATGTTTTTCAGAGCTGTTCCAGACACTCTTCAAAGCAAACGTATTTAGTATATTATTTCATATTCCTTGAACAGACAGCAACATAGTTTTTGACAGCTTATTTTCAACAGCTAAGCATGAAGTCATTGTAAGACAGTCTAAAGGCATTTAGTCTGGTGTTAATGATCTGTTTTGACTCTTTCTTGTCTACATGTCTGATATTTCTATTTCAACTTCTGCTGCTGAAGATAAGATGACATTTGATAGTTGGGTTCATCCCATGAAAAGTTTAATTTGATTACAGAAAGGCCTGATTTGCTAGATTAAAAGGTCAAGTATTATAAAATTCATTTGGGGGCAGAGATTTGAGCAGTACAGTACAAAGTTCAGACAGTCAGATGGGAGCAAGGCATGGTATAAACAGGCAAAGTTAAAAACCAGTGACTATTCTCACTGGAGAAGGAGAGATCTATTCAGATATAAACAAAGTGCTAAACCTAATACTTATAATTCTTTATTGTGAGTAAGGTTTTTTGGCTTTTTGAGAGTTTTGCATCAGGATTATTTGCAAAATGTAAACGGTGGATTTAAAGAGCTAGGTTAAACTGGTTTTGTTTTTAAAATAGCACAAGATTCTGAGAACTATTAAAATGATAGTACGCCTAAGACAGCATAGGCAAGAACTCCACAACTCTGCCCCTGCCCACCAACACACAAAATCCGCTCGATTTTTATTGAGACTAAAAATCTTAAGACCTGGAACAATGGCAGTGAATTCCAGAAAGCTGCGTTTGCCCCCAGCCAAGATGCACAAGATGACCCACACAGGACCCGAGGCTTCTAAACAACTTTAGAAAGACAAAGCTCCTGAATAATGAGGCTTTGCCAACGGCACAGGGGTCGAATTGACCATCTGATTTGAAAACAACTTGCATCAGCCAAGTGACCGCCTCAGACCAAGGAACAAAGAACTGCAGAGGTGCCACTGGTTAAAAAGTTTAGGGCTGCGGAAGCGTTAATAACAGTGCGGGAGGGAGAGAGCGATCCGGAGCCAGGCAGAGGGAGTCTGATGCGCTCTCAGAATTTGGCTTCCTTCCAAGGATCAAATGTTGATCAAAGGATAAAAGGGGATCAAACATGACTCAAAGATTCCTGGCTGGAGCTGCTGAAAAAGGGGCCGCTTCATTAGACAATATGGTGCAAGGAATGTGAGGAGCAGCTGGCATTTCAGTTCCATTTTTTAAACAATCCTCTACTTTATCATCCGTATTAAACTCGCGCCGGCGTCAATACCTGCACACATGAATTTTCACTAGGCGATGAGACAGCGTCGGAGATCATGCCTCAGAAACTCGATCTTCTCCCCACCCCAATTTAAATGAAAAAATCTAATTACAAAAACTCACTGGGTGAAGGGAACATACAATATGCCTGGTCCTCCGGAATCCATTGGCTGCCGTGCCTTGCAAACTCTGACTTGAAAAATTAATACAAATTGATTTGGACAGAAGTGCTGTTGCATGGATTGAAAACTGGCTCAGATACTGTAAACAAAGGATAATGACAAATGGGAGGGCAATCAAGGAGCAGCAGCTGAGTTTTCTATAAGAGAGTGTCCAGGGGGCCTCTGTGAGTTAGGATTTGAGTTCATTTTTGGTCACTATGGGTATTATCCACAAAGGAATGAAAAGCATATGAACGAAATCACATCAGACTTGGATAGGAAGGAGGGTAAACATTAATAAAAGGGGAATTGCATCAGGTCAAAGGAATAGGGGAAAGATAGAAGGAGCAAATCGACTAAAAATTATTAGAAAGATGAGAAAATGACATCCCTCCCAAACTCAAAGATTTGGAGTACACATGGAGATAAATTAAAATGATTCAGTTTACCTGATATTTTATCATCTCCTAAGTTTTATGATGATACTCTAATATTTATTTGAACAGAATAATGATAAATTTCAGGGTAGTAAATATTCTTAAATTTGAAGAGCTTCAGAAAAATGTTTATCGCCAGCCCTCCTGCTTTCAGGACTCACATCTTTGGGTCCAGGTTAATTTGCGTACTGATTTATCATATTAAAAATCAGAAAGAATGAAAGCTTAGAACCACATGCATCAGGCCTGCCAATACTGGAGACTTGGGTTCCATCCCTGGGTTGGGAAGATCCCCTGGACAAAGGAAATGGCAACCCTTTCCAGTATTCTTGCCTGGAAAATCCCAATCCATGGGGTCACAGAAGAGTCAGATACAACTGGCAACTAAATAACAAACCATAAATATAAAAAATATATAATGCAAATATGGTTTGTATTATTTGCACCTGAAGCTTACTTATAACAAATCTTTACCTTTTAATATGAAGAATAAAAAATACCTGCCAGTATGAAATGAGTCAATTGATTACATATTAATCGTATATCTACTGGGTGTTTAAGTTCTTTACTAAACAGTTGCTTTTTATTCCAAAGCAAAATTAGAAGAACAAGAGGCACATTTCTTTATCTCAACAAGTTTTGCTCACAAGTAGATTTTTAGAATTTCAATGCTATGAAGGACCTCAGGGCTTGTTGATACTGACTCACTTCATTTCGGACGATCACTGGACCTCAGGGAAATAAGACTCCCTCACCCATGGTGATGTGGCCTTGCAGAGGACATGTGGGAGTGGCTGCCCAGATATCTCCACGTAACTGTGCAGCCATGAGACCCCGTGGGATCTTTCACTTTCCATGTGCTCCCATCATACCTGAGATCTCACTTCACTACCATCCTTCCAGCCAGGCTCAACAGAAGCACAGAGCACTTTTCCGAGGCATCCATTTTGGCACCCTGACCACGCCTGCTGACTGCGCCGGAGGGCTGACAGTAGCATCGGTCATGACTCTCTTTGTGCCAGGCTGAACACCCCTCTAAGCCAGAGCCTTTCAGAACCTTGGGGCCACTTAATCCCACAAAGCTTTTCATTCCTGCCATCCTTGGCATCCACCCAAAATGCATGCTCCAGCGGCCCTCTGCCCTCTCACATCCTAATCCTCACCCTTCGCTTTGTTCCTCTCCCATGAGTCATCTTCCCATTCCCACTCAGTTGTCCTGTCAAACTCCTCCCCCGCACTCATATCGCGCCCTGTGCCTGTCCTGACTTTCCTTACAGCTTTCATCGGGTGAATACCCACTCTTTCAAGACTCATCTCAATCATTATTCCCTTCTTGGCAGAGGAGAATCCCCACCTGCCTCCTCTGAGCTGCCTTGCCCCACAGAATTGACAAATCCCTCCATGTTTGCTTCCTAAGGGGAGCGTAACAGAAGCCAAGATAGAGGAACTTGTCAATTCTGGGGGGTAAGGCAGCTATTATGGCTCTGTAAATGGTTAAAGAATTTCTTTCTTTGCATGTCTGCCTCTCCTGGAATACAGTCTCTCTGAGGGCTTAGACCTTGTTTTGTAGCCCCTACTGTATCCTCAGGACCTGGAACAGTGTCTCTTAGCACATTGTTGGCTCTTATTAAATATTTGTTGACTAGATGAGTATCTTAACTGGACCATTAGTTTCTTGCAGGCAGAAATAGTCTTCTTTCCTCATCACCCCATAGTTCCTAGCAGATATGGCTGGAGAATCAAATTAAGTTCTTCCTGTAGTGCCATATGAAACCCATTTTTTACTATAAATAAATTTCCCTTCTCATTCACTTTACCCAGCTGTCTCTCAATCTACCTAATGTGTCTTAACCCTTAAGATGAGACTTCTATTTTTTGTCCTCATCCACATAGCCCCTATTACCTAAAACCAATCAGCATACTTCTGGGTTCCCATTTCAGCTATATCTTTCCTCACACACAAAAGTATTGAGAGTAGTTAATATCCCTGATAGTAATCAACCTACAGTCCCTGTCTCCACTGAAATGTCTCTTAATGGTGTCAAATGTACTGGACAATTCTTAAGCTTATTTCCACTATTTCCAATTCTTAGCTCATGTGGTTCTCAACTTTTCTGTAATATCTGACATTTGGAACATGAAGCATTTTCCTCCCTCACCTGCTTCTTTTGTATCTACTTCTCTACTCTAATGACTTCCCTGGTGGTTCAGACGGTAAAGCGTCTGCCTACAATGCAGGAGACCTGGGTTCAGTCTCTGGGTCCGGAAGATCCCCTGGAGAAGGAAACGGCAACCCACTCCAGTATTCTTGCCTGGAAAATCCCATGGACGGAGAAGCCTGGTAGGCTGTAGTCCATGGGGTCACAAAGAGTCGGACACGACTGAGCAACTTCACTTTCCTCCTTTCCTCTGCTGTAAACTTTTGGAAACTCTGTCTTCTATCTTAGTCTTTATCTTGCGTTTACCCCCAGGCCTCTGAGTGTATTCTCTGGTTGGAGAATGATGAATTCCAAGTCCATTTTTCTTCTAAGGTACAATCTCAATCTCATTTCTCGATCTGTCTCTGGAGAGCTCCTTTTAGGTAACCTAAGCCATTTAAAAATAAACCTTCACAAAGTTGAACTCATTATGTATCCTCTAACTCTTCTGTGACATTCTCTGGCTTAGTCTAAAGTACCCTGCAATGATCCCATGTCCAAAAGAAACATGGAGAGTATTTCTAGACAAGCTCCACTTGCCCCCACCCAAGTATCTTATTTCTGTCATTCCACACCCAGTTTCCCTCATTTTGCTTCCAATATTACTTTAACATCCATCCCTCTTGTCTATCCCTATGACCACTATCAGATTATATTCTCTAATCACATTTCTCCTATTTAAAAAAGATAAAAGTGATTCATGTATGAGTATTTGCACTATGTCTTCCTCTTCTTTGCAAGAATTACTTAAGAACCATCTGCCATACCTTTACTGATAATGGGTCAAAATAGTTGAGAGATGGAAATAACCAGAAACAGAACTAGGGGAGAGAAAAGGTAATGGGAAGAGAGAATACATCCAGGAAGGTAAGAAGAGGAGTGAAAAAAAATCCTGGAGTCCATACCTGAATTGAGGATGGAAGAAAGCTTTGGGTATAGTTCTAGGGTTTGAGGGATATATAAAGATGAATGAGAAAAAAAAAAAAAGAGATTTTTGCAACACTATTATTGAACTTTTAATAAAATCTTATGTTGCATGTGACTATTCTTGCCTCCAAAAATTGTGTTTATTTGACTATGACATCACAAAGAGACTAGGCTGTATGAAGACCAAGGTTATGATCTATACATGGATTATTGCAGTAGCCATCTACATAATGTCCTAGATACCCCATTCAAACCTCCACCTAGACATCAGAGTGACATTTTAAAGATTGAAATTTGATTATGACAATACCTTGTTTAAAATTTGTCAGTGATTTATCCAAATTATAACAAAAAATTCAACGTCCTAATTTAGGCATGATATTAGTCCTTGATACTATGACTTTTGCACAAACATTCAACCAAAGCTTTAGGTATTCCTCAGAATTTAAACCATCCTGAATAGCATTTCCCTGAAGACATATCACCTTGATTATTTTTTTTTTCTTCTAGCTCAAAACTTCTGCTTTTCTTCTTCATATCACCAGTTTCCATGTGTCTTCAAATTCTGTACAAGTACCTGCTCCTAAAATGCTCTCCCCAGCACCCAAGTCTGAGTAAGACAATTGTCCTCATCATCCCCATAACCATGACTCTTCCATTTCATGACCATTACCCCCTCCTCTTCCTTGGGAAAGCCAACATTATCAGTTTAATATTTACCTGCAAGATTTTTTTCAGAGCACATATAAACACTGTATGCAATGTGAACATAAAATATGTATGTATATACCTCGCCAGACTCCTCTGTCCATGGAATTCTCCAGGCAAAAATACTGGAGTTGGTAGCCATTCCCTTCTTCAGAGGATCTTCCTGAACCAGGGATCGAACCAAAGTCTACAGAATTTCAGGCAGATTCCTTACCATCTGAGCCACCAGGGAAGCCCCACAAAATTGAACTAGGTATATTATAAGTTGATCAGCAAGAATATAAGTAGGACAATAACCAGGATTTTTTTTTTGAGCAAAACAATTAATGAAGAAAACCTATATAACAGTTAGTAAAATACAGTATCTCAAAATATAAACTCAGTATTGTTGACATAATAAGGTTTCCGACAGACCAGTGGATCTGTGTACAGTCCATGAATTGTACAGGGAATTAGAAATACTCTGAAGTCAGTACTTAAAATTGTTGAGCAAGAATGAGGTATTAAATAAAGGGATCAGACAAGCTAGCAAATTCTTGAGAAAGAAAACTAAAAATAAAATAAATCTCAAATGGAGTAAACTCTAGAAAGTAAAATGTTAAAATCATAAACACACTTAAGGGGCTTCCCAGGCGGCACTAGTGGTAAAGAACTCACCTTCCAATGCAGGAGACATAAAGGATGCAGGTTTGATCCCTGAGTCAGGAAGATCCCCTAGAGGAGGAAATGGCAACCCATTCCAGGATTCTTCTTGGAGAATCCCATGGAAGAGAAGCCTGGTGAGCTATGTTCCATAGGGTCCCAGAGAGTTGGACAACTGAAGCAACTTAGCACAGCACAAACACACTTAGGATTATAGAAAATTATTTTTATTATTGGAAAGTTAAAAAAAAATTTCTTTTCTTAGTATAACCTTAAGATTAGATAATCTAAAGGAAAAGACTAAAGAGTTCGCTTATAAAACAGTATTTTTTCATGGTAGCTGTTTCTTTTAAATGTTGTGGAATATAGCTTTTTTGCTTTGCTTCTGATCTTTTCTCAGTAAAACAACATGAGAGCTGTTGCGTCAATCATACAATTGAAGGAAATTTTATAGGCCATCAACATTGTCCCCTGATTTTAAGCTTATGTATCTACTGAGCATCCCAAGATATTGGGATTTATCTTGTTTATAGAATTTTTTCACCTCGAAAATTTGTGATTGTTGGCCACTTTTTTCACACTGTTTTATCCAAGTCCTCATGTATATCAAGTTTGTTCAAATCCATCTCTCTGGGATTTTATGAAATGACTGATTCTCTTTCTCCATATGGCACATCATTGTTGAATTTCAGAATTTAACACCCTTAATTTTATGTTTGCTCTTTCTCCTTAAGATTAAGTAATTCTGGTTCCTATGATTTTCCTCTAATGATCTGTTGAATATACTAAAATGCCCTCTAGGTCCTTTATTACTCACTGTCTCTTGTATGGTCAGGGAACAGAACAGGAGGGGCAGTCTGAGATGGGAATCTAAAAATCAGAAGTTGAAATAGTCATTGAAGTTTAAGGCTTGAGAGTGAAAACCAAGAGCCAGAATCTCAGCACCCAGCCATGGAGGTCAAAGTAACTCAAAGAATCACAGAAGGCATCCACACCCAACCAGCAGACAAGTGCACCCAATCACCATCTAAAGAGGGAAGATCAATTTAGGAGAGTAGGTAAAGTCAAAGGTCATGACAGAAGGATCAACATCTCTGTTGATGGTAAGAACTCAAAGAAGACTTACGTCTCAGGCACTTAGTGAGGAGAACTTACTAGTGAAAAGAGGAATAATATGAGGATATGTGTGTGGCCAGCCTGAGCAGCCAATGGAGCCAATATTCTGTCTTTCCCTGGTCATTTATACTAACAACTCACAGCCAGAAAGCTCTGAAATTTTTCCAAGTTCTCCCTCCCTCTTAAATGATAGACGAGAACATGAGGTTAACTTCAGTGTAATGAATTATAAAGAACTGTCCCAATTTTTTATTTGTCTAGAACAGGGGGTCAGCATTTTTTTTTTTTCTATAAAGGGCCAGAAAGTATATATTTTAGGTTTGCAGGCCCTATAATCCCTGTCATAGCTATTAAACTCAGCTATTGTAGCACAAAAGCAGTTAACAGATAACACACAAAAAAATGAACACACATATGCTCCCCAAATTTTTATTAACAAAAAGAGGCAACAAATTTTGCTACCTCTTGGTCTAGAATCTCGTTGTATTAGATATTGCTATTTAAAGTGATTAGATCACAAACTACAGTTTGGAAATATTTTTTTATACACAACTTTTTATTATAAAGATATTTTAGAAAAGGATGCTTCAATAGGGCTTACCTAATATTAAGTACAAGAGAATTTGATTTTGTGCTTTATAAACTACTTTGCCATTTAAAAATTAGAGACTAATGTGTCTTTTCTTCTTTTTTTTCATTATCATCATGGCTTATGCTACTATAACTTATTATGAGATCTCCAAAGGCCAACCTGTATAGGTTCAATACTTAGAATTTTGTTTAATGAAAAATATGATGAAAAGCAATATGTAGACGGGAAATATTTCAACATAAGATGGTACTTAAGTACAATTTTCATTATAATGTGAAATCTAACTACACTGTTAAGAATTCCAAGATGAAGCACAAAAAGCACAGAGGTTAAAAAAAAAGACATATTTAGCAGTGAATTTGCTTATTGTAGTAATCATTTCACATTATATACACATATGTATAATCATTATATTGTACACTTAAAACTAACATAGTGTTATACATAAATTATAGCTCAATAATTTAAAAAATCTACTAATGTGCCTTTCAACTTCAAATCTGTGATTTGATGCTAATGCTGATATGAATATCAACAGGAAGGGTGAGTTCATGAGCATCTTTCCCCGCTGAGACAAGGAAGATCAGTAAAATACATTTTTAAAAAGTGATATTGGAAAGTGTCTTTTGCTGGTCATCTGTTTCATCTTGCACTGTGGCCAAAATAAGAAGCATTACACCCCTATTTCTTTTGCATGGTTTCCAGTAAGAAATCACTCTCCAATTCCATAATGTCATTCAGGATGCTAAGTAAACCTGTGGAGACACATTCTGCAGAGGAGTTCAAGAGGCCAAGTGATCAATTATTTGCCAAAGGAGCAGAATATTGCTTACTTGCCTGTAGTCCTTTAAAGAAAACAAGAAAAATTAACAAGGGAAGAACAGTGAAGAAATTGAAGAGGTCCCAGGGTGTATCAAGGATCTACAAAACAATTTAATTTTCTCAGTCAAGATGCTACAAATGGTAATGAATAAATCATGTGTCCATTTCTTAATATGTCCTATCAGGTTCTTGTTTTGAGGGAAAACAAGGACTTTGAAGCTAGAGTGTTTTTCTTTATCCAGTAGTAAAACTGTTCAGCATTTTTACTTATTATTAATCCTTTGTTAATCTCATCCATATTTTGAGAGTTAAAATGGCAAATCAAATTGTTCACAATTTAGTGCAATGAATATTTGCTGAGCACCTACTGTGTGCCTGGTAATGGTCTAGGTGACTGAGATACAACAGTGAACAAATCAAAGGTCTCATGGATCTCATGGAGCTTATAGTCTAATGGTGAAAGATAAACCATAAAAGTAACAAATAATAAGGCCATATTTAGTAGATAAGAAGATAAGTGATGGTGAAGTCTGAAGGCTGGGGCAGGATATAGGGAATTAAAATATTTGGTAAAGGTCAGAGTAGGTCTCTTTGAAAAGGTGAAATAGTGAATAATGACTTGAAAGGGGTAATAAGCTGGTCAAGAGCAAAGTTCTGGGCAAAGCTCAGGCAGAGTTCAAAGTCTGTTATAACTACAGCAAAAGCCTAAAGTGGAAGTATCAGGGTGAGGCTGAAAGAAGGTCAGGCCCAGCCCTTTGGTAGGAGTTCAAGGATTATAGGATTAAAAGATTGGAGCTAGGGCACAATTTGTCACTGTTGTTTAATTGATAAGTAGTGTCCAACTCTTTTGAGACTCCATGGACTATTGCCTGACAGGGTCCTCTGTCCATGAGATTTTCCAGGAAAGAATACTGGTGTGGGTTTCCATTTCCTTCTCCAGGGAACCTTCCTGACCCAGGGATTGAACCCATGTCTGGCAGGTGAATTCTTTATCACTGAGCCACCTGGGAAGCCCTGGGGGACAATTTAGGGTACTCTAATATCTTTTAGTGGAATGAAGAGTCATTGAAGGTTTTGAACAGAAAAAAGACATGGTCTGATATATGTTTTAACAGGATCAGTCACTCTGGCTTTTAAGAAGAGACTGAAGGAAAATAAGGGTAGAAGGATGAAGACCAATTAGGAGCCTATTAGCATAATCCTGGCAAGTAATAACAGTTCTTCTGAATGAGGAGAAATAGATTATCAATGGAAACAAAAGAATTCACTGTTGCCCATTGGTGTATTTGAGAGCCCAATTATAAGATCGATGTCCTTATTAACTGCACCTCCTAGCTCATTAATATATAATGGGTTTTTTTGTGTGTTTGTTTGTTTCCTGATATTCTTAAAGAATTGAAGGCAGACTGGAAAAGTACATGTTCTGATTCAGATTGAGAAAAGAAAAAAAAAAGAGAGAGATTTTTAAGAATCTTGAAAATATAATAAGCAAAGTAAGAATAGTATGCCAGTAAGGTCTGGCTGAACATGTATGATCCAAACATCAGAAGTTAGACCATCTTAATAGTATAGGATTTGGGACAAGGGAGGACAGAAACTATGACAAAGATGTACGAAAATTTAGCTTTATCTAAAAATGTATGAAAACCACAATCAAAACATAAACATACAGTGTAATATCTTAGTCAGCTCAGGCTCCTATAACAAGATACCATAACCAGATGTAACTTACAGACAGACACTTATTTTCATAGTTCTGGAGGCTGGGAAAAGTCACACTCAAGTGCTGGTAGATCTGGTGTTTGGTATCCTCCTGTGGTAGAGAGAAGTGATCCTCACCTTATGTTGTTGTTCAGTCACCCAGTCGTGTCCAACTCTTTGCAACCCCAAGGACTGCAGCATTCCAGGCCTCTATGTCCCTCATCATCTCCCAGGTTTGCCAGAGTTCATGTCCACTGCATCGGTGATGCCATCCAGACATCTCAACTTCTGATGCTCTCTTCTCCTTCAGCCCTCAATATCTCCCAGCATCAGGAACTTTTCCAATGAGTCGGTTTTTTGCATCCTTGTCTTATAAGGGCATTAGTCTCAGGGGGACCCTGGTCTCATAGTCTCATCTAAACCCCATTAGCTCCAAAGGCCCCACCTCCTACTACCATCATTCTGAAGATTAGTTCTTCAACATATGAATTCAGGAGGGACACAAACATTCAGTCCATAGCAAGTACCCTAGGAAAAAAGGTGATACAATCATGAGTATAGGTACAGGAGTTGATCTTAAGCAGGAAAATAACTTCTCTGGAACAGCTGTCTGTAAATTTGGTCATGTGTATGTGTGTGTGTTAATCACTCAGTCGTGTCTGATTCTTTGGGATCCCATGGGCAGTAGCCCACCAGGCCCTTCTGTCCATGGAATTCCCCAGGCCAGAATACTGGAGTGGGTTGCTGTTCCCTTCTCCAGGGAATCTTCCCAAACCAGGGATTGAACCAGGGTCTCGTGCATTCCAGGCAGATTCTTTACCATCTGAGCCGCCAGAGAAGCTCAGATTTGGTGGTAGGAAGTTGCAGTTATAATTTCTCTCTGAACAAATTGGCAAGATTATCAGCCAGTCATGAACACAGCAGAACAAAAGACTTGAGGAGAGAGTGGAAAAAGCTCACTAGGGAAATATAGGAGGTATTGAAGGCCTCATTGAGTTTGGGCATCAACATGTGTGGTTGTAAGATCATCTTTAATGATACTCAACTGTCTGGGTTAGATGTAGGGAAATAGAATCCTTGGACTGAGTATTTGCCAAAAGAATGAATAGAAAGGCAAGGGGAGTATGGTGTAAAAAAAAAAAAAAAAAAATCAGTGAAAGAATGGTTGAAATGAGGTCCAAATATGAAAGCAAGATGGAAAAAGTAAAAGAAAAGAAGATGGAAACAATAGAGACAGGTCGAAGAACCACAGGCTGCCAGCTTCACGTAGTCAGAGAGGGATGGTAAGAATAACTGAGTGAGAAGGTTCATGGGAGGAGGCTTGTGGTCAGCGTAGGGCATTCAGATTTAAGGTTTTAGAAGTGGTCCAGGTCCAGCCAGTGGTCCAGATGACAACATTAGGTGTATTGGATTCTGAGAGGTGTAGATTCTGAGAGGTGTAGATTGGATTCTGAGAGATGAAGTAATCAAGGAATAAAGCAGTTAATAGTGCCAGGTAGACAGTATAAAAAATGAGTTAGATGCTAAATCAGCAAAGGCATTGAGGGTGAGTGCCCATAAGATGAGTCTATGACAGTAATCATTGAAGTTGGAAGATGGTATTACCTGATGGAATAATCTCAAAGTAGTGGGAATTTTCACATAAGGCTAGTGCAATGATGTTCTGGAAGCAGCTTGGGGATAGAGGAGGAAGCTTGACATCAATGGGATGGGGTGGGGGGGAAATTAGCCCCAACCTGAAAATCCATGTTCTTATGGAGGAGTTGGGTGTCTGTCAAATCAAAGAGGTTAATCAAGAATTTGAAGAGGAAAAGAGGGATTTTTCTTTACCCTAGGCACTGTGAAAGAGAGTTTATACATTTATATTTTAGAATAGGGAAAAAAAGTAAGCCAGAAATAGGAAAAACAGGAATGGGAAGAGAAGCAATGAAAGGATGAAAGAGATGGTATACAGGATGAAAGGTTTTCAAAAACACATCTTAGTTCCTGGTAGTCTGCTACCCGGTCTCCTGAGACTGAGAATGGCTGGGGTAGAGGTCCTGAGGCTTGGCAGCTAATCTGTAGGTACTAAAGGTTTCTCACATTTCTTATTAAAATGTACCATTCCTTCAGCCCCTGGTCTATGACTACAAATTAGCAAAATGCTCCATTGGCTCAAATGCCCATATTTCTGACTTCAACTTGGTGAAAACACTTTTGTTCCCAATTATTTGCAGCTTTGTTTGTTATTCTTGGCATGATATTCACTCCAAAGACAGTATGCTGAGCTTTATCCGGACATACTCCATTGATATTTGTCTGTGAGCTAATCTATGACCAAGAAGTTTACTGAAGTAGAATAAATGGCCTCCATTCTTCTACTACCATCTCTATCAACAATAACCTATAAATGTTTATTATCACTGAAGTAAAATGCCCCCTATGGAGTTGATTTCAATTCTGGATATCATAAGACTAAATTTTTAAAAATTCTTTCAAAATGTGTGAAGTCATTCCAGACATGAAATATATTTATTTTTTAAAGTAGCAGAGAAAACATAAATTAACAGAAGGTTTTTTTTTTCCCCCAGAGGTTCTGACTTTTCCCTTAGCTTTATTGAGACATAATTGACATAACATTGTGTGAGGAATGTATATAACATGCTGACTTGATACACTTGAATCATATATTACCCTCTTCCCAGGTGGCCTAGTGGTAAAGAACTCCCCTGCCAATGCAGGAGACATAAGAGACCAGGGTTCAATCACAGGGTTGGGAAGATCCCCTGGAGGAGGGCGTGGCAACTGCAGTATTCTTGCCTGGAGAATCCCAGGGACAGAGGAGCCTCGCAGTTTACAGTCCATAGGGTCGCACAGAGTTGGACATGACTGAAGTGAGTTCGAATGCATGCATCATATATTACAAAATGATTACCACCGTGGAATTATCTAACACCTCCATTACCTCATAGAATTGCAATATCTTTTTTTGTGGTGAGAATATGATTTACTTTCTCAGCAACTTTCAAGTATACAATACAGTGTTGTTAACTATAGTTATTATGCATTAGAGCCCCAGAATTTATTCCTTTTCCAATTAAAAGTTTTCACCCTTTAACCAACACCTCTTCATTCCCCCACCACCCAGGCCCTTGTAACCACCATTCTACTTACTGGGGGGGAAAAAAAAAAAAAAACACATTTATAATACTCAAAGCCGTTAACATTTAGGAATATCCAGAAGTTTGAAGATACATATAAGCACTTTCCCCCCAAAGTAGTTTAGTCCAGTATCTATTACAGTATCCATGGCAAAAAGATTTATTTCTAATTTCTTATCCATCAAAGCCCAGTATTAGACTGAAAAAATTATGTGAAAAAAATAAAATAAAAAATATATACATCCAAATCTCAACAGTTTATAATTAAATTCAGTAGACAAAAAATTTACTCTGTCAATTTACTACAAAATTTTCTAAACATCTGTGCTCAGTGTTTGTACTTATTGCAACTCAGTAGTAGTTCAGGGACAGACAGTTGTGAACCACACTTTGAGTAGCACTGGCTTAGAGGTCTTCATCAGCATATATTTCTAGAAATTCATTCCTACTTCTTATAGACATCTTTGTTTTGCAGCAGGAATAATAAAACAAAAATGCAGATAAAAAATCAATGCTTCCCTCTTAAAAGTAGAAATCTTGTTTATAAATATTTTGCTTTTATGCTATATTAACTTCTGTCAGATATTTTTTCTGGATCTCCAGGAAAAGAAAGTATCAGTAATGACAGAATGAAAAAAAAAAAAAAGGATTTCTAGGAGTTACACTGTATACTGATAGTCACATGTAATATTTACACCCTTTTTTCTATCTATTCATTCTAAGCAAGCTAGTGGTCAGCATCCTGATAGTCAGTTGGCAACATTTCCTTTGGAGCAAGAGTGTTCTTTTTGCCCAGTTTCAGATGATAGACCATTAATTCTCTAAGGAATGCCAAAAACTAGTATAGATTTCAAGACTAAGCCAATAGTGTTGACAGTAAGTGTAAGACTATTAGTGACTTATTCTGAAATTTGAGATAATCTGATTGTCTTATGACAATTAAGAGAGGCTGAAAGGACTTAATATCAGATCTCACTGTGGAGACCATGGATGAACCCTGATATTTTAACATTCTAGGTTGTGCTTCTTCATTGAGGTCACTGTCACCTCCTTCCGTTCCTAGTCATTGTAATGTCATGCAGCTTGCTTGCTCTAGACCCTTTCCCACACGCCTTCTCTCACTTGGCAGCTGCCTCTCCATGTATAGAGAGGTGATGTTTTGGAATCCTTCCCTTTTCTCTCATCCTCTGAATCAATTATCATCTTCTTAATTAAAGCACCTCTTTCATTAGCTTGTGATGAACTGTGTAGAGGAGTATAAGGCACTGTATATGAAAAGTCCCGTTAATGGCTATCTTATTAACATAGGCAAGATTCTTCCAGTATTAGTCTCCTCCCTTCTGTCTCTATCACTCTGTCCCTAACGTCCTAGCCCTCTAGCTCTCTCTGTTTTTATCTTTTTAGGATTCATTCTTACATGGAACTGGGGAATGGCTGTAGTTCAAAACTTTTCCATATTTACAGTCAACTTGAACTAGGGAAGGAGAAGGCAATGGCACCCCACTCCAGTACGCTTGCCTGGAAAATCTCATGGATGGAGGAGCCTGGAAGGCTGCAGTCCATGGGGTCGCTGAGGGTCGGACACGACTGAGTGACTTCACTTTCACTTTTCACTTTCATGCACTGGAGAAGGAAATGGCAACCCACTCCAGTGTTCTTACCTGGAGAATCCCAGGGATGGGAAAGCCTGGTGGGCTGCCATCTATGGGGTTGCACAGAGTCAGACACGACTGAAGTGACTTAGCACTTAGCACTGAACTAGGGAAATGAGGCACAGAAAATAATGAAACAATTCAGTTGCTGATATTTTTGTATGCTAGACTTCATGCAACTAGAATATAATGAGATGATTAAGCTGGAATTTTTTTCCATTTTGCTGCTGCTAAGTCCCTTCAGTCGTGTCCAACTCTGTGCGACCCCATAGACGGAAGCCCACCAGGCTCCCCCGTCCCTGGGGTTCTCTAGGCAAGAACACTAGAGTGGGCCGCCATTTCCTTCTCCAATGCGTGAAAGGGAAAAGTGAAAGTGAAGTCACTCAGTCGTGTCCGACTGTTAGCGACCCCATGAACTGCAGCCTACCAGGCTCCGCCGTCCATGGGATTTTCCAGGCAAGAGTACTGGAGTGGGATGCCATTGCCTTCTCCATTTTTTTTTTTTTTCCATCTTACTTCTTACCTTATGCTACATAGTTTTTATTTTCTAACAACAAAGAAAAAAATCAAAGTTGAAAAAGATGTATCGTGTGTGGTGAAGAAAACACTCTTAGAAATAGTAATACTCCAATAGGAATAGTCATAGATAATGTTGCATTTGTTCATTTTAAAATATTTATTGAGCACTAACTATGTTCTAAGATGGGGATACAGTAGTAGTTAATAAAACAGATAAACATATTCTAGAGAACTGGTACAGAGGATTCTATTAAATAATTCAGCAAAATATGTATAGTTTAATAATATAACTTCAGGCCCAACATATTAAAAACAGAATGATTTTGCAAAATGTCATTAACATTACTTGACTACTCAGTAAATTGGAGTATTTCAGCTTGAAATATAAGAAAGTTATGGCATTTTAGAGTATGCTAGCCAGCTGGTTATTGGAGGAAAGAGTATAATTTGACAATTCTGTACTTAATATTTTTAGGAATATATATTCTCTTTAATTCTCTCAATGTGCTTCTAGGCCTCTAGGACTGCAAATCATAATAAGAACATGTCAGAATTTGAGCATGGTATAATCATAATCATTTTTAGACTAAATTTTTATGAATTTAAAGACGTGTTCCTTAAAGCAAGTATTTATTAAGGAAGGCTTCTTTGTAAGTAAAATGCAACCACAAATTAAGATACAGTGGTTTTAATCATATATGAGGTTATTTCATAATGCCTATTAGATAATCACTACACCATATATCATCAACAGAAGTGCAAGAACATTATGCAAGTGAGCACATTTCTTCTGATCAGATATGTATGTGAAGCAGGCATTTTTTTTTTTTTTTTAAACCAAGGATTGTGTTCTCTGGCCACCTGGGGAAATAAGCAGCCAGGAAAATCTGGCTTGGGCTGGAAGAAGACTAATGCACTAATATTTATTTATGAAAGCATCATATATTCTGCTCTTCCAGGAATTATTACCATAAAGTTTTCACTGCAGAAGAGTACATGAGGTGAAAATAGAAACTGGATTGTTTTCATATCAGGAATTGCCACAACTAATCATTACATAAAGGTCAAAAACATTTTCTCTAATTTTAAAGCAAAATTAAAACAAATTTCTTAGAATTTCACTCATTTTTGAGTGAAGATAGAGGCCTTTTAGCAGACAATATATTACATAAGCAGATTTCTTACTATGCCAAGAGACTGTTTGAGGAAGGTTTTTGAAGATTAAGCAAGACTCTAGATAGACATTAAGCTAATAGTCTTTCCTAGAAGGGACAGGGCTTGGATAGTTTAATTTAACACATTTCATCTTCCAAATATTTTTGATATGCAGATCCTTGGTGAGCTCATAGTTATCTGCAATAGAAGGCGTACACTTTCTTTTAAGCTATAGAATAAAATGGCCCATCAAATTAATTAATAAGGGTTTAATCTAGCAGATAGAATGTTAATTAACAGGTCAAGCAGGGACACAAAATCTCCACACAAGTTATTTTTAAGAATCTTTGCAAATGTGTGTGTATGATGGTAAATACATAGAACACTTTGAAATACAAGAGGAACATTGGAAAGAACCATGGTTGGCTCCCTTGAGAGAGGAGAAATGATAGCTGAGGAGCAAAAGATGCAGAAAACAGATTTTTTTTAATGTACTTTTTAAAATATGAGTTCTGTGCCATAGCATATATTATCTCTTAATAAAAATGTTTTTAGTTAATTTTTTTGGCAAGTACTGAAGCTCCCATTTTTCTTATTTCCAACCACATAGGGCTCATGTTTGTTCATTCACATTGGGGTTCTGTCTCCATGTTTTTCAGATCACAAATCCACCCTAAAATCAAGGGACCTACGTTAAGTTGAAATAAAACTGTTTGTTTCAATCATGTTAAAAAATTTTCTTTGCACAAGATGCACTAAAGGAAAGGAGAAGGTAAAAGAAGGGCAGGAAAGGGGAAAAAAGGATTTGAGAAGAAAGGATGAGAGAAGAGAATATGGGGAAGATAAGCATTCTGTGTGTATGTATGTGTGTTTCTTAGTCGCTCAGTCACGTTTGACTCTATGCGACCCCATGGACTGTAGCCCTCCAGGCTCCTCTGTCCATAGAATTCTCCTGCAAGAATACTGGAGTGGGTAGCCATTCCATTCTCCAGGAGATCTTCCCGACCCAGGGATCAAGCTCAGGTCTCCCACATTGCAGGCAGATTCTTTATCGTCTGAACCATCAGGGGAGCCAGATAAACATTCTATCACTGTCCTATTATATGAAATTACTCTGATCTGAAATATTTTCTTCCTATCCTTCTCCCACAAAGTCTGAACCTAGTTCAAGTCATTGTCGTTTCTCACCTGGCTGATGACCACAGACATTTTTCTGTCTTCTCTGACTCCAGTGTTACTCAAACCTATCCTTCACCCTCTTGTTCCATTTTAAAACCCTTCAGAACCTCTCACCACCTACAGACTTCAGTTCTCTGCCTGCCTCTCCACCCTTAACTGCCATTTCCTCCTGCTTTGTGCTTGAAACTCTAGCAGCATTCCACCACTGATTTTTTTCTTTGACAGTATATGCTGTTTCTCACTCATCATGCTATTGCTCTTGTTCACAATACTTAAAAAATGCTATGGCCTTCCCTTCCATTAATGACATAATTATTATTTTCTGAATAAAGAAGATGTGACACATATATACAATGGACTATTACTCAGCCATAAAAAGGAATTAAATTGTGCCATTTGCAGAGACATGGATGGAACTTGAAACTGTCATACAGAGTGAAGTGAATCAGAAAAAGAAGTTTTGTATATTAACATATATATGTGGAATCTAGAAAAGCAGATGAACCTATTTGAAAAGCACAGAAATAAGGACACCATTTTATTATATAATTAGCTGTTTGTGTAAGTGGTTTCCTCTCTCAGCTTCACTATGCCTTGTTTACAATGATATGATCAGGGACCACTATCTGACCTGGCATGTAGAAGATGCTCAGTAGATACTGGCTGACTTGGAAAAAGAGAATGCTCTTGACTGAACTCTCTGTGATCCTAAGAAAGGCATTTCACCTGCTGATTCCCTATTTGTTAAATGAGAGAGTATCACTATACCTAAAGAATTTCTCTCTCCTGAGATTATCCACTAGTTATGCTTTGCATTGTGCTAGAACCCAAAGGTGCTAGAATCTGTAACATAATATAATCATCGACTTCCTCTGGGTCAGGAAGATCCCCTAGGGAAGAGCATTGCAACCCACTCCAGTATTCTTGCCTGGAGAATTCCATGGACAGAGGAGTCTGGTGGGCTACAGTTGATGAGGTCACAAAGAGTCGGACATGGCTGAGTGACTAACACTTTTACTTTTTCACATTTTTATTATGAAAAATTTCAAACATACTCAAGTTCAGTTCAGTTCAGATGCTCAGTCGTATCCGACTGTTTGTTACCCCATGAATAGCAGCACGCCAGGCCTCCCTGTACATCACCAAGACCCAGAGTTCACTCAAACTCATATCCATTGAGTCAGTGATGCCATCCAACCATCTCATCCTCTGTCGTCCCCTTCTCATCCTGCCCCCAATCCCTCCCAGCATCAGGGTCTTTTCCAATGAGTCAACTCTTCTCATGAGGTGGACAAAGTATTGAAGTTTCAGCTTCAGCATCAGTCCTTCCAATGAACACCCAGGACTGATCTCCTTCAGAATGGAATGGTTGGATCTCCTTGCAGTCCAAGGGACTCTCAAGAGTCTTCTCCAACACCACAGTTCAAAAGCATCAATTCTTCAGTGCTCAGCTTTTGTTGGCAAAGTAATATATCTGCTTTTTAATATGCTATCTAGGTTGGTCATAACTTTTCTTCCAAGGAGTAAGCGTCTTTTAATTTCATGGCTACAATCACCATCTGCAGTGATTTTGGAGCCTAGAAAAATAAAGTCTGACACTCTTTCCACTGTTTCCCCATCTATTTCCCATGAAGTGTTGGAACCAGATGCCATGATCTTCGTTTTCTGAATGTTGAGCTTTAAGCCAACTTTTTCACTCTCCTCTTTCACTTTCATCAAAAGGCTTTTTAGTTCCTCTTCAGTTTCTGCCATAAGGGTGGTGTCATCTGCATATCTGAGGTTTGATATGAAATTGATATTTCTGAAATTGATATTTCTCTCGGCAATCTTTATTCCAGCTTGTGCTTCTTCCAGCCCAGCGTTTCTCATGATGTACTCTGCATAGAAGTTAAATAAGCAGGGTGACAATATACAGCCTTAACATACTCCTTTTCCTATTTGGAACCAGTCTGTTGTTCCATGTCCAGTTCTAACTGTTGCTTTCTGACCTGCATACAGGTTTCTGAAGAGGCAGGTCAGGTGGTCTGGTATTCCCATCTCTTTCAGAATTTTCCACAGTTTATTGTGATCCACACAGTCAAAGGCTTTGGCATAGTCAATAAAGCAGAAATAGATGTTTTTCTGGAACTCTCTTGCTTTTTCCATGATCCAGCGGATGTTGGCAATTTGATCTCTGGTTCCTCTGCCTTTTCTAAAATCAGCTTGAACATCTGGAAGTTCACACTTCACGTATTGCTGAAGCCTAGCTTGGAGAATTTTGAGCATTACTTTACTCGTGTGTGAGATGAGTGCCATTGTGCGGTAGTTTGAGCATTCTTTGGCATTGCCTTTCTTTGTGATTGGAATGAAAACTGATCTTTTCCAGTCCTATGGCCACTGCTGAGTTTTCCAAATTTCCATCCCCATGGAAAAGAAATGCAAAGAAGCAAAATGGTTGTCTGGGGAGGCTTTACAAATAGCTGTGAAAAGAAGAGAAGTGAAATGCAAAGGAGAAAAGGAAAGATATAAGCATCTGAATGCAGAATTCCAAAGAATAGCAAGGAGAGATAAGAAAGCGTTCCTCAGTGATCAATGCAAAGAAATAGAGGAAAACAACAGAATGGAAAGACTAGAGATCTCTTCAAGAAAATTAGAGATACCAAGGGAACATTTCATGCAAAGATGGGCTCGATAAAGGACAGAAATGGTATGGACCTAACAGAAGCAGAAGATATTAAGAAGAAGTGGCAAGAATACACAGAAGAACTGTACAAAAAAGATCTTCACGATCCAGATAATCACGATGGAGTGATCACTCACCTAGAGCCAGATATCCTGGAATGTGAAGTCAAGTGGGCCTTAGAAAGCATCACTACGAACAAAGCTAGTGGAGGTGATGGAATTCCAGTTGAGCTATTTCAAGTCATGAAAGATGATGCTGTGAAAGTGCTGCACTCAATATGCCAGAAAATTTGGAAACATACTCAAAATAAAGTGAATAATTCAAAGAATCATAAGTGTCAACATCTTGCTGATTTTATTTCATGTGTCCTCCTAGTTATACATGTTTAAAGCAAATTTCAATCTCAATGGTAATATTTTTCCTATAAACATTTTGTTATGCTTATCTAATACACAATAGAGCAGCCATAGCAATTATGACAATGAGTGGCATGTATCTGTGATACTATAATCCATCTTAACATTTTTTTAATAATTACATGAGGCAGTAAAATCCCAAAATCATTTTCAATATGTTTGAATAATTGGGGCATCATTCTACTCTGTGAACATTTCTCCTGACAGTAACTGGCCAGTGTTCAGTGAAGATTTACAGTCTGCATTCTTTCAAAGGGTCAAGGACTGGGTGTTCAGGTCAGGCCTGAAGGGTATTAAAAGAACTCAGGGGTGGAAGTTTCAAACATCCTAGCTATGCCACTCAAACTAATGCTGATAATCTTCCTATTCTCATATGCACTAAATTCCTATCTGCTGCTACTGCTGCTGCTAAGTTGCTTCAGTCGTGTCCGACTCTGTGCGACCCCATACATGGCAGGCCACCAGGCTCCTCCGTCCATGGGGTTTTCCAGGCAAGAGTACTGAAGTGGGTTGCCATTGCCTTCTCCAAATTCCTATCTACATTTGTATAAAAAATATCATTCTTTTTACTTAAATTATCAAGGATAACCCCAGAGCAATAAAATTGTTCTGTTTCAAAACTATCATGCTTACCATGATTGTCACAATAATCCTTTTCTAAATATATGTAAATTGTTTCAAATGGCTCAGAACACTGAGTCAATATTAGTTCAATTTGGTAACTTTAAAAAAAAAGGAAAGTTAAAGTCAATAAATCTAATAATGGACAACGTAATCCCCAGGACTAGCCTTAAGACACAGTAGTTTCACTTTCAGAGTTACCTGTGACTCATTGGATGTATATTTATAACTGTTATAATTAGTTAGTTAGCGTTAGTTGCTCAGTCCTGTCTGACTCTTTGCGACCCCATGGACTGAAGCCTGCCAGGCTCCTCGGTCCATGGAATTCTCCAGGTAAGAATTCTGGAGTAGGTAGCCATTCCTTTCTCTGGGGGATTGTCCCAACCGTGGGATAAAACTCAGTTCTCCTGTATTGCAGGCAGATTCTTTACCAGACCTCTGAGCCACCTGGGAATCTCATATTTATAACTATCTTGATTAATATTAGCTAAAACCGTAGCTCAAATGGTAAAGAATCTGCCTGCAATGTGAGAGACCTCTGGGTTTGGAAGATCCCCTGGAGAAGGCCACAGCAACCCACTCCAGTATTCGTGGTGGTTTATAGTCCATGGGGTCCCAAAGAGTCGGACATGACTGAGTAACTAACACTTTCAACATTAGCTAAAACCACGGAACAGGTGAAGCTCTGTTGAGGCTCAAGAAACTATTTTCCTTATAGACAGGTAAAATAATGGATGCTAGTAATGGAAATTAAAAAAAAAAATAGTGGGTTTGTTTATATAGTTGACCCTTGAATGACATGGGTATGAATTAGCTGGCTCACTTATATACAGATTTTTTTCAGTAAACATGTTGGAAATTTTTCTGGAGATTTGCAACAAGTTGAAAATATTCACAGATGAACCACATAGCCTAGAAATGTCAGAAAATTCAGAAAACGGTAGATATGTCATGAATGCATAAAATATATGTAGATATGCATATAACATACAAAATACAGGTTAATTGACTGTTTATATGGTTGGAAAGGCTTCTGATCAGTAGTGAGCTATTTGTAAATTTTTTTAATTGATTTTAATTGGTGGCTAATTAGTTTACAATATTGTGGTGGTTTATGCCATACATTCACATGAATCAGCCATGGGTGTACATGTGTTCCCTATCCTGACCCTCCCTCCCCATCCCATCCCTCAGGGTCATCCCAGTGCACCAGCCCTGAGCACCCTGTCTCATACATCGAACCTGGACTGAGGATCTGTTTCACATATGATAATATACATATTTCAATGCTGTACTCTCAAATCATCCCATCCTTGCCTTTTCCCACAGAGTCCAAAAGTCTGTTCTTTACTTCTGTGTCTCTTGCTGTCTTGCATATAGGGCCATCACTACCATCTCTCTAAATTCCATATATATGCATTAATTACTATATTGATGTTTTCTTTTCTGATTTACTTCACTCTGTATAATAGGTTCCAGTTTCATCCACCTCATTAGAACTGATTCAAATGTATTCTTTTTAATGGCTGAGTAATATTCCATTGTGTATATGTACCACAGATTTCTTATCTATTCATCTGCTGATGGACATCTGGTTCCATGTCCTGGCTATTGTAAACAGTGCTGTGATGAACACTGGGGTACATGTGTCTTTCAATTCTGGTTTCCTTGGTGTGTATCCCCAGCAGTGGGATTGCTGGGTCATTTGGCAGTTCTATTTCCAACTTTTTAAGAAATCTCCACACTGTTCTCCATAGTGGCTGTACTAGTTTGCATTCCCACCAACAGTGTAAGAGGGTTCCTTCTTCTCCACACCCTCTTCAGCATTTATTGTTTGTAGACTTTTGGATAGCAGCCATTCTGACGGGCATAAGATGGTACTTCATTGTGGTTTTGATTTGCATTTCTCTGATAATGAGTGATGTAGAACATCTTTTCATATGTTTGTTAGCCATCTGTATGTCTTCGTTGGAGAAATGTCTGTTTAGTTCTTTGGCCCATTTTTTGATTGATCATTTATTTTTCTGGAATTGAGCTGCAGGAGTTGCTTGTATATTTTTGAGATTAATTCTTTGTTGGTTGCTTCCTTTGCTATTATTTTCTCCCATTCTGAAGGCTGTCTTTTCACCTTGCTTATAGTTTCCTTCATTGTACAAAAGCATTTAAGTTTAATTAGGACCCATTTGTTTATTTTTGCTTTTATTTCCATTACTCTGGGAGGTGAGTCATAGAGGATCCTGCTATGATTTATGTCAGAGAGTGTTTTGCCTATATTTTCCTTTAGGAGTTTTATAGTTTCTGGTCTTACGTTTAGATCTTTAATCCATTTTGAGTTTATTTTTGTGTATGGTGTTAGAAAGTGTTCTAGTTTCATTCTTTTACAAGTGGTTGGCCAGTTTTCCCAGCACCACTTGTTAAAAAGATTGTCTTCTCTCCATTATATATTCTTGCCTCCTTTGCCAAAGATAAGGTGTGCATAGATTCATGGATTTATCTCTGGGCTTTCTACTTTGTTCCATTGATCTGTTTCTGTTGACCAGTTTTCCCAGCACCACTTGTTAAAGAGATTGTCTTTTCTCCATTGTATATTCTTGCCTCCTTTGCCAAAGATAAGGTGTGCATAGATTCATGGATTTATCTCTGGGCTTTCTACTTTGTTCCATTAATCTCTTTCTGTCTTTGTGCCAGTACCATACTGTCTTGGTGACTGTTGCTTTGTAGTATAGCCTGAAGTCAGTTGATTGATTCCTCCAGTTCCATTCTTCTTTCTCAAGATTGCTTTGGCTATTCGAGGTTTTTGTATTTCCATACAAATTGTGAAATTATTTGTTCTAGTACTCTGAAAAATACTGTTGGTAGCTTGATAGGGGTTGCATTGAATCTACAGATTGCTTTGGGTAGTATACTCATTTTCACTATATTGATTCTTCCAATCCATGAACATGGTATATTTCTCCATCTATTTCTATCATCTTTGATTTCTTTCATCAGTGTTTTATAGTTTTCTATATATAGGTCTTTTGTTTCTTTAGGTAGATTTATTCCTAAGTATTTTATTCTTGTTGTTGCAATGGTGAATGGAATTCTTTCCTTAATTTCTCTTTTTGTTTTCTCATTGTTAGTGTATAGGAATTCAAGGGACTTCTGTGTGTTAATTTTATATCCTGCAACTTTACTATATTCATTAATTAGCTCTAGTAATTTTCTGGTGGAGTCTTTAGGGTTTTCTATGGAGAGGATCATGCCATCTGCAAACAGTGAGAGTTTTACTTCTTCTTTTCCAATCTGTATTCCTTTCATTTCTTTTTCTTCTCTGATTGTTGTGGTTAAAACTTCCAAAACTGTGTTGAATAATAGTGGTGAGAGTGGGCATCCTTGTCTTGTTCCTGATTTTAGGGGAAATGCTTTCAATTTTTCATCATTGAGGATAATGTTTGCTGTGGGTTTATCATATATGGCTTTTATTGTGTTGAGGTATGTTCCTTCTATGCCTGCTTTCTGGAGGGTTTTTATCATAAATGGATGTTGAATTTTGTCAAAGGCTTTCTCTGATTCTATTGATATAATCATATGGTTTTTAATCTTTCAATTTGTTAATGTGGTGTATCACATGGACTAATTTGTGAATATTGAAGAATCCTTGCACCCCTGGGATAAAGCCCATTTGGTCATGATGTATGATCTTTTTAATATGTTGTTGGATTCTGTTTGCTAGAATTTTGTTAAGGATTTTTGCATCTATGTTCATCAGTGATATTGGCCTGTAGTTTTCTTTTTTTGTGGCATCTTTGGTTTTGGTATTAGGGTGATGGTGGTCTCATAGAATGAGTTTGGAAGTTTACCTTCCTCTGCAATTTTCTGGAAGAGTTTGAGTAGGATAGGTGTTAGCTCTTCTCTAAATTTTCGGTAGAATTCAAGTGCAAAGCCATCTGGTCCTGGGCTTTTGTTTTTTGGAAGATTTATGATTACAATTTTGATTTCTGTGCTTGTGATGGGTCTGTTAAGATTTTCTCTTTCTTCCTGGTTCAGTTTTGGAAAGTTATACTTTTCTAAGAATTTGTCCGTTTCTTCCAAGTTGTCCATTTTATTGGCATATAGTTGATAGTATGGCATATAGTTGATAATACCACTGATAGTAGTCTCTTATGATCCTTTGTATGTTTTCTGTTGTGATTTCTCTATTTTCATGTCTAATTTTGTTGATTTGATTCTTCTTTCCCCCTCCCCCCTCTTTTTTTTTTTTTTTTTGATGACTCTGGCTAAAGGTTTGTCTATTTTATTTATCTTCTCAAAGAACCAGTTTTTAGCTTTGTTGATTTTGGCTATGGCCTCCTTTATTTCTTTTGCATTTATTTCTGTCCTAATTTTTACTATTTCTTAACTTCTACTAACCCTAGTGTGCTTTGTTTCTTCTTTTTCTAGTTGCTTTATGTGTAGAGTTAGGTTATTTATTTTATTTATCTCCTGTTTCTTGAGGTAGGCTTGTATTGCTATGACTCTTCCCCTTAGCATTGCTTTTACTGAATCCCATAGGTTTGGGGTTGTTGTGTTTTCATTTTCATTCGTTTCTATGCATATTTTGATTTCTTTTTTGATTTCTTCTGTGATTTGTTGGTTATTCTGAAATGTGTTGTTTGGTCTCCATATGTTTGTATTTTCAATAATTTTTTTTCCTGTAGTTGACATCTAATCTTACCACATTGTGATCAGAAAAGATGCTTGAAATGATTTCAATTTTTTTGAATTTACCAAGGCTAGATTTATGGCTGGAGAAGGCAATGGCACCCCACTCCAGTACTCTTGCCTGGAAAATCCCAATCCCATTGACAGAGGAGCCTGGTAGGCTGCAGTCCATGGGGTTGCTAAGAGTCGGACACGACTGAGCGACTTCACTTTCACTTTTCACTTTCATGCATTGGAGAAGGAAATGGTAACCCACTCCAGTGTTCTTGCCTGGAGAATCCCAGGGACAGGGGAGCCTGGTGGACTGCCATTTATGGGGTCGCACAGAGTCAAACACGACTGACATGACTTAGTAGTAGTAGATTTATGGCCAAGGATGTGATCTATCCTGGGGAAGGTTCTGTGTGCACTCGAGAAAAAGGTGAAATTAATTGTTTTAGGATGAAATGTCCTATAGATATCAATTAGGTCTAACTGGTCCATTGTATCATGTAAAGTTTGTGTTTCCTTGCTAATTTTCTGTTTAGCTGATCTATCCATAGGTGTAAGTGGGTATTAAAGTCTCCCACTATTATTGTGTTACTGTTAATTTCTCTTTTCATACTTGTTAGAATTTGCCTTACATACTGTGGTGCTTCTATGTTGGGTGCATGTATATTTATAATTGTTATAGCTTCTTCTTGATTGATCCTTTGATCATTATGTAGTGTCCTTCTTTGTCTCTTTTCACAGCCTTTACTTTGATGTCTATTTTATCTGATATGAGTATTGCTACTCCTGCTCTCTTTTGATCTCCATTTGAGTGAAATGTCTTTTTCCAGCCCTTCACTTTCAGTATGTGTCCCTAGGGTTGAGGTGGGTCTCTTGTAGACAGCATATATAGGGACCTTGTTTTTGTATCCATTCAGCCAGTCTTTGTCTTTTGGTTGGGGCATTCAACCCATTTACATTTAATGTAATCATTGATAAGTATGATCCTGTTGCCATTTACTTTGTTGTTTTGGGTTCAAGTTTATAGATCTTTTCTGTGTTTCCTGTCTAGAAAAGATCCTTTAGCATTTATTGAAGAGCTGGTTTGGTGGTGCTGAATTCTCTCAGCTTTTGCTTGTCTGTAAAGCTTTTGATTTCTCCTTCATATTTGAATGAGATCCTTGCTGGGTACAGTAATCTGCATTGTAGGTTTTTCTCTTTCATCACTTTAAGTATGTCCCACCATTCCCTTCTGGCTTGAAGAGTTTCTATTGAAAGATCAGCTGTTATCCTTATGGGGATCCTCTTGTTCGTTATTTGTTGTTTTTTCCTTGCTGCTTTTAATATTTGTTCTTTGTGTTTGATCTTCATTAATTTGATTAATATATGTCTTGGGGTGTTTCACCTTGGGTTTATCCTGTTTGGGACTCTCTGGGTTTCTTAGATTTGGGTGGCTATTTCCTTCCCTATTTTAGGGAAATTTTCAACTATTATCTCCTTAAGTATTTTCTCATGGCCTTTATTTTTGTCTTCTTCTTCTGGAACTCCTATGATTCCAATGTTGGGGCATTTCACATTGTCCCAGAGGTCCCTGAGGTTGTCCTCATTTCTTTTGATTCCTTTTTCCTCTCTGTTTCATTTATTTCCACCATTCTATCTTCCACCTCACTTATCCTATTTTCTGCCTCAGTTATTCTACTGTTGGTTCCCTCCAGAGTGCTTTTGATCTCAGTTATTGCATTACTCATTATTGATTGACTTTTTTAAATTTCTTCTAGGTCCTTGTTAAACTTTTCTTGCATCTTCTCAATCCTTGTCTCCAGATTATCTGTAACTCCATTTTGTTTTCAAGATTTTGGATCATTTTTACTATCATTATTCTGAATTATTTTTCAGGTAGACCCCTATCTCTTCCTCTTTTATTTGGTTTGGTGGGCATTTATCCTGTTCCTTTACCTGCTGAATATTTCTCTGCCTTTTCATCTCGTTTATATTGCTGTGTTTGGGCTAGCCTTTCTGTATGCTGGAGGTTTGTGGTTCCTCTTTATTGTGGAGGTTCCTCCCTGTGGGTGGGGTTGGACAAGTGGCTTGTCAATGTTTCCTGGTTAGGGAAGTTTGCGTTGGTGTTCTGGTGGGTGGAGCTGGATCTCTTCTCTCTAGAGTGCAATGAAGTGTCCAGCAGTGAGTTTTAAGGTGTCTGTGGATTTGGTGTGACTTTTGGCTGCCTGTATTTTTGTGCTCAGGGTTATGTTCCTGTGTTGTTGGAGAATTAGCTTGGTATTTCTTGCTGTGAAACTTGTTGGCTCTTGGGTGGAGCTTGGTTTCAGTGTAGGTAATGGAGGCTTTTAGATGAGCTTTTGCCAATGAATGTTCCCTGAAGTCAGGAGTTTTCTGGTGTTCTCAAGTTTTGGATTTAAGCCTCATGCCTCTGGCTTTCAGTTTTATTCTTACAGTAGCTTCAAGACTTCTCCATCCATACAGCACTGAGGATAAAACGTCTAGGTTAATGGTGAAAAGATTCTCCACAGTGGGGGACACCCAGAGAGGTTCACAGAGTTACATGGAGAAGAGAAGTGGGAGGAGGGAGATAGAGGTGACCAGGAGGAGAAGAGGGGGAATCAAAAGGAGAGAGAGCAATCTAGCCAGTAATAGTTCCCCATTTGCTCTCCACATTCTGGAATACTCAGAGAGGTTCACGAAGTTCCATAGAGCAGAGAAGAGGGAGGAAGGAGATAGAGGTAACCAGGAGAAGAAGAGGGGGAGTCAAAAGAAGAGAGACCAATCTAGCCTGTGATTAGTTCCCTAAGTATTCTCCACAGCCCAGAACACCCAAAGAGATTCACAGAGTTAAGTAGAGCAGGGGGAGGGGGAGATAGAGGTGACCTAGGGGAAAAAAAGGAGAGTCAAAAGGGGAGAGAGCAATCAAGCCAGTAATCACACTCCCAAGTAAAAATTGGTACTGAAGATTGGATTCTTAAAAGTACAGAATTTATAAAAAATACCAAAAAGCAAAGATTAAAAGTCTAGAGTAGAGGTTAGACTCTCAAAAATACAATATTATAAAAACAAAACAAAAAAAGTTATAAAAAATATATGTGAAATTTGCTTTAAATATAGGGTCTTTATTTTTGCAAGGTAATAGTAGGTTTTAAAAATGAAATTTAAAGAAGTAATAAAGAACTTAAAATTTAAAAAAAATTAAAAAATGATAATAGTAAAATATATCTAGGAGTTTCTCTGGAGATGTTAAGGGCAGTGTGGGGTCAATTCCGTTTTAGATAGTTCCTTGTTCCAGCTTATACTTCTTCTCAAGCTCTACAGGTCCCTTCCAATGTAGCCAGTGCTAACTACAGGGTTTTTATCTCTTGCACCTGTCACTTCCAAAGCGGTTCCCTCTTCTTTGTTTATTTTGGCTTCTTCTGTTTGCAAGTCTCTTCAGCATCTAACTTCTGCTCTGACACAAGGGGGCAAAGGAGGTCATTTATTTAGGCTCACTTATTCAGTTGTGCTGTAGGAAGGGAGAAACACTGCAAACAAATATCACTGGTGTGTGTGGGGAGTGCTCATGGTGTCTGGGCCACACTGGGTTTGCCCCTGCTCATGGCATGTGTGCTTTCCCAGTCTACATTGCTCAGGTTCCAGGTGGCTCTTCAGGGGAACTGTCTAAAGCAGACCCTGGGTTGCTTGTACTTCCCAGGTCTAAGCCGCTCAGGTTCAGGTTCTTGGGTACTCCACAAAGGCACAGACTCTGTTGGGCCTGCATTTTGTGCCCTTCCCAGGTATGAGAAGTTCAGGTGACCAGGTGCTTGGTGAGCACACTCTGCCCAGGTGCAGTGCCGTCTTATCACCTCCGCCATCCCAGCTGCTCAGTTTGCTGTGTGTGCAGCGGGTGCACCTTCTCAGGTGTGCCGTGTGTCTCCTCTGGGGAGCTGGTCTCTGGCTGTAATCCTCCTGGCTCATGTCAACTGTCCAGGATCCCAGGAAGGCTTGGTTAGCAACTGGGAGCCTGTTCGCAGTTTGGTAGAGGATGCCCTCTCTGGGGCCGAGGTTGCCTCTTGCCTTCCGGCTCTGTCTGTCGCCCGCCTGTCTCCCTGTCTCCGGCAGGGGATGGGCTGGTCCACTTCAGGCTAGCTCTCCTCAGTATTCGCTCAGTCCTTTGTTCTGTGAGCTGACCAGCAGTGCCTAAAGTTAGAGCTTTTCGCGGGAAAGCTCTCTCTCTTTCCTCTTTTATTTTCCTCTCTCTGGCTATCCCACAGTTTGGGTTGCTATCTCATGTTAGCTTCCTCAGATTGCCCTCAGGGCTTTCAGGCCCCGTCCTTACCCTAAGCAATGCAGCCCGCGGCTCCCTGTTCAGCCCCCGCTGGCTGGTGGCAGACGCGAGTATCTGGGCTACTTCTCCACTGGGAGTTGCAGTTAGGTGCGTAGTCTATGGGTTTTATTTATTTATTGTTTCCTCCTGCTTATGTTGCCCTCTGAGCTTCCAAAACTCCCCACAGAACTGCCGGTGAGAGGGTTTCCTGGTGTTTGGAAACTTCTCTTTTATGACTCCCTCCCCAGGATGGGTCTCCGTCCCTAACTCTTTTGTCTCTCTCTCTCTCTCTTTTTTTTTTTATATTTTGCCCTACTCCTTTCGAAGACAACAGGATGCCTTTCTGGGTGCCTGGTGTCCTCTGCCAGCGTTCAGAAGTTGTTTTGTGGTATTTGCTCAGTGTTTGAATGCTCTTTTGGTGAATTTGTGGGGGGAGAAAGTGGTCTCCCCGTCCTATTCCTCTGCCATCTTAGGACTGCCCTCTGTAGTTAAGTTTTAAGGGAGTCAAAAGTTATGGGCAGATTTTCAACGTGTGGAGAGTTGGGGGATGAGGGGTTGGTGCCACTAATTCCTGTGTTGTTCGGGGATTGACTGTATATAGGAAAGACTGTATTTAGGGAAGCCTGGCATGCTGCAGTCCATGGGGTTGCAGAGTCGGACATGACTGAGCAACTGAACAACAACAATGAAAGACTGGATACATGTAGGAAGAAAATGTATGTTAATAGTCCAGCTAAATTTATCAGCCATCAAAAAAATTTGTATACAGTTTTCCAGTGTTTCAAATCTGCTAATTTGTTCTGGTTACTCAGATTCTCTTTAGAAAATCTTTTTTTTTTAATGTGATAATGATGACAATTCAGTTCCTTTCAGTCGCTCAGTTGTGTCTGACTCTTTGCGACCCCACGGACTGCAGCACGCCAGGGCTCCTTGTCCATCACCAACTCCTGGAGTTTACTCAAATTTGTGTCTGTTGAGTAGATGATGCCACCAATTAACCCTTGTTAAAAAAGCAGAAGCTAAAATAATATCATTGTACTATGCGAATAGCCCCTAAAGAAAATAAGAACTAATTTGTCTTTGTTTTGTTTTACTTTGAATATGTCAATATCATTAACCATGTAAGTATTCTGCTTGGCTTGTCATCAATAGATGCTAATCATTTTTCACTTTAGTGATAACATTTTATATGTATATATAAATGTATATGCAAGTTTCCATGAGAATAGAGGCAATAATTAAATTTTTTAAGCTGCTTACACTTTAGAAGAATTATTAATGAACTATGCCTGTGGTGAGAACTTTGACTGTTTATATATAATTTTCAAATTTGTTATTTTTGAAAGTCTAGCTTTGAGAGATTCAGTCGGTTGAGTTAAGCCACAAGGCTTTGCAAGTTTATATATAATGAGAAAGACAAGGTGAAAGAATGACCACTGGATTAGGGAAATCTTTTATAACTATTACTACTGCTACTGTAAAGCTTGCTCTTTTGGTTGTAGTTTGTATTTCTAAATGATGATTTAACTCATTTCATTTGGTTTCACAATTATCTACAAGTTAGGAACAGGATATTTTTACCCATTGTTCTCCAAAGTTCAGAGGAATTACAAAATAATGTAACTTTTCTGGGCTACTGTCAATGTTACACACCTTGATCAGACTTGTGTTTCCTTGAACATGTACACAGGCAAAGTTCTATCCGGCTATACATTTACAATTTATGCCAGTTATACCTTAATAATAATATTTTAAAAGAATATGGTCAAAGTGATGAATTGGGGGAACTAAAGTGGTTTTCAATGCAAACACATAGAGGAAAACAATAGAATGGGAAAGAGTTGAGATCTCTTCAAGAAAACTGGAGATAACAAGGGAACATTTCATGCAAAGATGGGCTCAATAAAGGGCAGAAGTGGCAAGGACATAACAGAAGCAGAAGAGATTAAGAAGAGGTGGCAGGAATACACAGAAAAACTATACAAAAAAGGTTTTAATGACCTAGATGACCACAATGATGTGGTCACTCACCAAGAGCCAGACATCCTGGAGTGTAAAATCAAGTGGGCCTTGGGAAGTATCACTATGAACAAAGCCAGTGGAGGTGAAGGAATTCCAGTTAAGCTATTTCAAATCCTAAAAGATGATGCTGTGAAAGTGCTGCACTCAATATGCCAGCAAATTTGGAAAATGTAGCAGTGGCCACAGGACTGGAAAAGGTCAGTTGCCATTCCAATCACAAAGAAAGGCAATGCCAAAGAATGTTTAAACTATGTTACAATTTCACTCATTTCACATGCTAACAAGGTAATGCTCAGAATCCTTCAAGCTAACCTTAAAAAGTACGTGAACTGAGAACTTCCAGATGTACAAGTTTTGAATTTAGAAAAGGCAGAAGAACAAGAGCTCATATTGCCAGCATCCACTGTATCATAGAAAAAGCAAAGAAATTCCCCCCCCAAAATCATCTATTTCTCCGTCATAGACTAAGATAAAGCCTTTGACTTTGTGGATCACAACAAACTATGGAAAATTCTTAAAGAGATGGCAATATCAGACCACCTTATCTGTCTCCTAAGAAACCTGTATGCATGTTTGGAATGCTGGGCTGGATGAAGCAAAAGATGAAATCAAGATTGCTGGGAGAAATATCAACAACCTCAGATATGCAAATGATACCACTCTAATGGCAGAAAGTAAAGAGGAACTAAAGTCTGTTAATGAGGGTGAAAGCTGCTACTGCTGCTAAGTCACTTCAGTCGTGTCCGACTCTGTGCGACCCCATAGACGGCAGACCACCAGGCTCCCTGTCTCTGGGATTCTCCAGGCAAGAACACTGGAGTAGGTTGCCATTTCCTTCTCCAATGCATGAAAGTGAAAAGTGAAAGTGAGGAGAGTGGAAAAGTTGACTTAAAACTCAACATTCAGAACACTAAGATCATGGCATCCAGTCCCATCACTTCATGGCAAATAGATTGGGGAAAAAGTGAAAGCAGTGACATTTTATTTTCTTGGGCTCCAAAATCACTGCAGACAGTGACTGCAGCCATGAAAATAAAAGACACCTGCTCCTTAGAAGGAAAGTTATGACACCTAGACAGTGTATTAAAAAGCAGAGAACTCACTTTGCCAACAAAGGTCCATCTGGTCAAAGCTATGGTTTTTCCAGTAGTTAAGTATGGATGTGACACGTGGACCATAAATAAGGCTGAGCACCAAAGAACGGATGCTTTTAAACTGTGGTGCTGGAGAAGATTCTTGAGTATCCCTTGGACTGCAAGGACATCAAATAAGTTAATCCTAAAAGAAATCAACCCTGAATATTCATTGGAAGGACTTATGCTAAAGCTGAAGCTCCAATACTTTGGCCGCCTGATGGGAGGAGCTGACTCATTGGAAAAGACCCTGATGCTAGGGAAAAATTGAAGGCAGAGAAGGGGGCAGCAGAGGATGAGATGGTTAGATAGCATCATTGACTCAATGGACTTGAATTTTAACAAACTCCAGGAGATATTGAATGACAGAGGAGCTTGGCGTGCTGCAGTCTATGGGTTAGCAAACAATTGGACATAACTTAATGACTGAACAAAAGTTGGGTCACTGTATAATGAGATATCCACAGCTTTATGGTAGTGAGCTAAAGTGAAGAGTGTTGATGGACATTCAACATTGATTTGTCCTTATAAGGCAGAGGATATTGAAAACTCAAGTCAATTCTCTAGTGACAATACATGCACCCAGTATTTACTACAGCAGGCTTCCCTGGTGGCTCAATGGTAAAGAATCTGCTTGCCAATGCAGGAGATGAGAGTTCAATCCCTGGGTCAGGAAGATCCCCTGGAGAAAGAAATGGCAACTGACTCCAGTATTCTTGCCTAGGAAATCCCATGGAGAGAGCACCTTGACTGGCTACAGTCCATGGAGTTAAGAATTGGACATGACTTAGCAACCAAACAACCACAATTTACCACAGCTCTCTATCTTGCAAAACAGTACTTGAGTAATGTAAGCATAGAGAAAGATTTCAGACAGATCACAGAAATACTGGCTTTGAGTGACATAGGTTATGATGAATAGTTTATGATGTATATTAGAAGTGTATTCCAGCCACACATATGGTATAGAAGAGTTGCATAAAAACATGCTTCCTATGGGCCAGTGCTTACAGATCTCAAAGACCTTTGGTACAGGAACTAATATATTTTGACCTGAGTTAGTAATGCTCGAATACCAAAAGGTACAAATCTTTAAAAATTACATCTCATTATTGCATTGCTTAGAGAGTATTAGTATTGTATTAAAACACAAAATGCCTCTCTCTCCCAAGAGAATGAAGGAAGAAGAAGCTTGCTTTGGAATTCTACAAGTAACCTTAATCCAAATGATTTCTACACCTCTTGACTAGACAGTAAAAATTCATCTCATGGTAATATACATGTAGAATTACTTTTTGAGTCTTCATTGATATTTCATTAGGAATTTCTCATAGGCCAAATATAATGTCTAGAAGTTATTGGGCTTCCTGAGCTTTTTTATTAATAATTCCAGATACCAACAATCAGAGGACAAGAATAAAATTATGGTCTTTTTTATGGCCTACACATACTGTCAGTTTAATGTTGGTTAGTGTGATATAGAATAATTTTAATGAAATAAATCAGGCTTCCTCGCTGTTCTTTTGCTTATAACAACAAAAAGAAATGAAAGACATTTGTATTAGTTATTCCTTTATAGAACAGATGAGATATTAGAATCCATAGAAATAGTTTTGTGCTAGAGAGAGAAAGCAGGGCAGGATGACAGTCACTTATGAGGCAACAAGCCACTGCCAGGGTCACAGTCACCTGTGACTTGGTTTCAGTTTCCTCTATGTGTGTTTATGTGTGTGTGTGTGTGTGTGCACATGCAAACACTATAGTTTTGCCTCATTATGACCTTATCAGATATCCTCTTTAGAGTCTCACTGAATTTTTACTGAAACATCCACACATTTCAAGGATATAGCAACTAAAAGAGGATTAGATGACAACCCTGAGTTGAATTAAATATGAGTTGCATACAGTGTTGGCATCCGAATCGACTCTCTCGGGCATTTATCTTTTATGTATTATTGTGATTGTAACCTCTCTGCTTAGTTTTTCATTTTTACATATGCTTATGGGAAGTTTAGCAAGAACCAGACCATTGCTTCTAACTTAGAACCTCATATTATTAGAAATATTATTTTCTCCAAGGCAGAGAAAATATTATTAGAGTATTTGAAATATTATTTTCTCCAAGGCAAAGAAAATCTTTATGGCACAAACTCAAAAGCTGCATTTCCTTGGCTTTTGTCTTAAAGTAGAACTGACAGCCATGAGTTAAGGAAATAATTACGGGAAAGGATGCAGAAGCGTATAAACCAAGGGAGAAGAGACATGTAATACCTATGAATTACAACTTTGTATGGTCAGCATTTTTATTTGTAGAGATAATCTGACTATGTATTATCTATGTATAAATAAATATGGTCACAGTACATGTAAAATATTTATAAATTACTTGTCAGATGCAAGCACTTATTTATATTTGATGTTTATTGCTCTTATCACTGTACAATCGAGGCACTTTAAGGAAATTAAAAACACAAGTTAGTTTTAGCTATGTCTGTAATAAATTTAGCTTCATAAAAGTAATTAATCCTACATCTGAAGTATAATTTTGGTAGATTGACTTCCTTTCTAAATAATGAATAAAAGTAAGCAATAAAATATTGTTTACAAGCATACAAGTTAAGATGGTGGATTACAATTGAATCATGTAATTTCTTTCCCATAAAATTTAGCAAAATGAGTGGGGGGGAAAAATGGCTAATAAAAGCCAATCAGAAATGTTCACCAACAGTCACTAAACAAGAACAATGGAAAACATAATGCATTTTAATAAACTAATCCAAAGAAGGAAACAAATGTTTCTGGAGAGGAAGGAAGAAGTGAACAAAAACATGCTCTCAACAATGCCATCAGTCTCAGAAAGAGCTTGTCAATGTTCCCTAATATGGTATGAATGGTATAAAGAAAATTCAATTGTTGTCTTTTTCTTCTGCTTGAACACTAGGGGAAGGTCTCCAGGGGAAAGATGGGTGAAGTCTGAAAAAATGAACAACGAAATACCTCTGATAGAAGTAAAGGCTCCAGGGTTTCACAGGGAAATTCTACTTGACAGGGTGTCCCACTGGGTAAAGTGATCCTGGACTAAGGCAAAGGGCAGAGGGCAGAGGAGAGAGCACAGTCCTGAGTTCTAAGAAGGATGGCACACCACTTTATCTGAGCTGTCTGCCATGCATGAAACTTCCATTCCTCCCAGCTCTCTGGCTACAGAAATTCGGCTAAAACATAAAATACTCACCCTGTAGACTCTAGCTTGGAGGTGAGAACAAATGGATCCAAAAAAATGCAGTGTCGTGTCATCCACTTTAATTTTTAAAGGAAAGTAAAAATGTGAACCCAACCATTCGCATAGAAGCAAGATGAAAGATTCCATCTTAAAGGAAAATAAGGATACCTTGCTTAAAACCAGAAGAAAATTCCTACCTGTTGTTGTTCTCTGTAAAATAACTCAGTAAGGACACAAATTCAGTAGGTTAGGCACTTACAGACAAGTCTTCTCTTCAGCTCTAAGAACTGCTGTCTCACTAAAGGAGCTAAGTATACACATGGACCAACTCAGCTCCAGTCCTCCTCACATTTCTATGCTGAATCCCCACCCACCTCTGGATTCTAATGTCTTAATATAGTATCTCAGATCCTAACAACCATATCCACCCAGAGGTCATGATCCTCTACCCTCAATATTGGTCTTGCATCTCCACAGGGCTGCTCATCATTCAGCCTCTGCATTTTCTCTAATCTATCATCTCCTCTTGATCCAACCCCCTTCCCGATCCAGTGAAGGTTCCATGAACTATGATTCTCATTAGCTCCCTGGTGGCTCAGTGGTAAAGAATCTGCAGTGCGGGAAACCTAGGTTTGATCCTTGTGTGGAGAAGATCCCCTGGAGAAAGAAATGGCAACTCACTCCAGTACTCTTGCCTGGAAAATCCCATGGATAGAGGAGCCTGGTGGACCACAGTCCGTGGGGTTGCAAAAGACTCAAGACACAACTTAGTAACTAAAATAACAAAAAATATTATCTTCTGCATTAGAACATTCTCCTACTATTATTTCTAGAGGTGAATCTTCCTTAGAGTTTTATATCTGCCTTCTTTTATCCTCTCCACATGTTTTGGTTTCCTTTCGTCACTGTCAGAAAGGACTATGGATTTGAAACAACATAAATTTATCCTTTTACAACTCTGAGGGGGTTCAAAGTTCAAAATGAGCTTCATTGGCTGAAGTCAAGTGGTCAGTAGGGCTGGTTTCTTCTGGGTTTTCCAAGAGGAGAATCAGTTTCCTCTCCTTTTCCAGTTTCTATGGGCCACCTGTTTCTTGTGGCCCCTCACTCTATATACAAAGAGTAGCACTTCAGTCTCTGCTCACTTCACACTGCCTCCTCCTCTGACTTTGGCCCCTCCAGAGTCTCCCTTAAAATGAGCATTTCATTGCAGTGAAGAGAACATTAGATCTGCCCACATAACCCAGAAGGATCTTAATCTTAAATGTTCTTCAATCACATCTACAAAGTCCTTTTTGCCTATAAACTAATAGTCCCAGGTTCCAGGAATTAAGAAGCAGACAAATTGGGGGTGAGAAGGCGCATTATTCAACGTACTGTACTATACATTGTTTTTGAGGTTTTAATTCCAAAATCTTTAGCTCTAACTCACCTACTAAGGATTCTATGGTTAGAACTTTTCTGCAAAGCAACAGACCTACCTATCCAATTCTTCTGTATGAATATCCCACCTACACCTCAAACTCTAAAATATTCAATCACCTATCTTTTTACATTTGATCTTAATTAAATTATTTTCTCCTTTTTTGTATATTTAAGCTTTTCCTTCAATCTGAATCAATTTCATTAGAACGTAGCCAGGGTTAAGGATCTCTCGTCTCCCAATTTTGCCTGCTTCCTTGAATAAGTCTTTCTGATGTCCTCTGACTAAGTTAAATGTCTCTATTTCATACTTTAATAGCACTTTAAGCCACTCCATCTATATACTTAACATGGTATAATTTTACACAGTTATAATTTTACATAAATTTATTGGTGTAAGTATTTTATTCATCTGTTTCTTCCACTAGATGGTAAGCTCCATGCAGGAATAAAGCACAAATGCTTTTATTCATTGTTGTTGTTGTTGCTGCTAAGTCTTGTCCAACTCTTCATGACCCCATGACCTGTAGCCTGCCAGGCTCCTCTGTCCATGGGAAATGCTTTTATGCAATACTGTATTTCACTAACTTTACACAGACCCAGGGGCATAGAAAATGTTCAGTAAATATTTATTAAATGAATGAATGAATAAGTACCTGCACTCTGCCGGGAACTGTGCCAGGTGTTTGAGGAAAAATAATAAGCCATACAAACACAAGCAAGTCCTACTAGTTTTCAAACCTCTTTCAAAAATTGTTTGGGGTTGATAATTTTAATTATCAGAGAGGTTATTGTAACTTTAGTCTCTAAGAAATTAGTGCATAAACAAGATTAGTACTTTTTTTTTTCTGTTCAGTTTTATTGTTCAAGAATGCAAATATGAAGTTTCTCTTCCAAGGACATGTAAATGTGGCTTTAGATTGAGTAAGACAGTCTTTGTTCCTGGACAAACACTTCTATATTTTGAGGAGAAGAGGGCGTCAAAAAACAATGCCTTTACAGTAAATGTTGTGTGTTATGGAATCCTTAACTTTTATTCTTCAAGGTTTCCCAGAGCTGAAGTTGTCATTAGTCCAGCCATTTTTTGATAATCACCTGACTTGTGATAGGGAGCCAGGAAGAAAAAAGTCATCTTCATGATCAGTCCACCTTCTGGCAACCCACAGATGTGGCACAAGGTCCTGTAATTTAATTATGAAGTAACACAAATAGGAAGAAAGGCTTCTGCCCCAACCTGAATGTCTTCAATTCAAATAATTTTCATGATCATTCAAAACTAGAAAGCTCCAGAACACAGTCACCATCTTTAACAAGAACACTTGCTGATAACTTTGATTTCCTGTCTCCATTTATCCTTGTGAATAATTTAAAAATATAAGCTGAAAAATTCATTTATCATATTTTTCTTGAAAACTAGTAAGCAATAGTTAAATTAGCTTAGCAGTGAAGATGGGAAAGAGAACACAGACATCAAAAACTTACAGAGAAAGTTAGAAAAGACACATTTCTGAAGTCAGATTCCTTGTTATAAAAATGTCTTACATTGCACACAAGGGTTGTTTCTAATAATAAATCTGTCAGTGGCAGACATTGGCAAGTCTACTTTCTACAATAATTTGTAAAACCCTTATTTGCCTATTTTATACATGACAATTCCTTGAGTAAAAATGAGTCTAATCTATAGATCTACAGATCTATAGTATGTTTGTGTTTTGAAGTGCTTCCTCCTCATCATCTGTAATGTTTTAGGTCCAGTACATTATCTTGATCAGTTGGTGGCAAGTATTAATAACATATAATCATTACATTCAAAAATATATATGTGCTCTGAATGGGGCCTTGTCAACAACTGAGAGAACATTTAGCAGCCGATAGAACCTAGATAGCTATGGGACCTTCCTGTCTACAAGGGGTACTAATCTTCAGCTTTCAAAATTGTATACTTTGGGACCTCTTAATGGTTTCACTACCACTTAGTATCTGAAGAACATAGTCAGGATTTGCTCTTTGGAAATGTGGCATGGCTGAACTTCGACTGTAATGTACAGTTCACTGCCTTCTTCCTGTCAGCTAGGCTAATTAAGAATTCAACCAACGGCTATTCTATCCTTGTTACAAGTCTAGCCAAGCTGTCTCCATTCTCTCTTCAGGCAGTAAGATATCACTCTAAGGCCTGCCGCAGACTCCCATTGATAAATCCTGTTCTTTGAATTGGAGAAACTTACAAGGCACGGGGGCACCTTTTGTTTTCAATTTCTAACTCAAATGAACATGTGAAGATGTTTGACTAAAGATAATCAGGTTATACCTTTTCTTTCTGGTTTTTCAAATTAGAGTTAATAAATGATGTCTTTACTTGATTAAATCTTAAAACCAATTAATAGAAAATAGTTCCTGTGAAATTAGTCTTGTTCCATAATTTGAAAGAAACTTGTATCTGTGATAGCACAATTCAATATTTATGAAGATTTTTTTTCCATGACGAAAGAGATACCTGTTAATGGGTTTCTAAAAATAAGGGGATTCAGTAATTATCACTTAAAAAACTCATTATCTGTTTCAGAATTTTACCAGTCAAGCTCTTTATCATTTCTAATTCAGAATTAGAGGAGGAGGGACAGAAACTGTGGTCACTTTTCATAATAATGGCCTACTACTTCATGTGAGTTTCCTTCCCAAAGGTATGCTAGAGTAAGAATGGAGGTTGTTTTTGCTTTTGCAAAACAAAAAAGCTTTCATTTAAATTACCTAAGCCAGGACCAAATTTTCTTCAACGCTATTTTAGTCCGTTCCCCTGCTGTCACCTCACTGTTTTACAAGGAATGATAAATGTGATAATGAGTAATGACATCTATTCATGGAAAATGTGAAAGGTCTGAAGTTACAGTACTTTTCATTAGGAAAATGTGTCTCTAGCAGCGGCAGGCACCTTGACTTAATCAGCCCAGCTCCAATTCTCTAAAAGAAAGAAATTTTCCTTAAATTTTATACAGTCCCCACTTCTTCCTCCCTCTCCCCAGCACTTCCGTCCTGTTAGCTACACAGGCTTTTTCATGGTAGTTTAAGTGTAAAGAAATGTTTCAACTCTTATTTTATCCATTAAAATGCAAATGATGTAGGGCTTTCTGATTGTTTAATCCCCTGGGAGCTTTTGGATATGCAACATTGACTACATGTTTTCAAAGTGAATTCTTCTATATCCTTCATCTTCTCCCTTCCAAAATGCGAAACACAATGAATGATTAGTGTGGAGCCAGGAAAGCAAGATGTACATAGAGATTAAAAATGACCTTGCTTTCTTGGTCTCCATTTGAGACAAGCTGTATGATGCACGGAAGCCATTTTACAAACTTGAGGTGGCACATGTTATTGCTATAGCTCTTCTCTATCAGGATTTCAAAGGTATTTATCTCTAAACTGACACTGGGAGTATACTTGATCTCCAGCTAAGAAACTAGTCCCTGTGTAATTAATGTAAGAAAAATGATCCACCATTAAAGCCTGTTGGTTTTAGAAATATAAAATATAGTTTTATGAAAAAGAAGTCATATTTTACGGCAAGACAAAAATATAAACATAAAAAAAATTTCTCTGCCCTTTGGCTTCCTCTCTCCCCCTGTTTGCATGTGTATCTGTGCCGTGCATCAACCAACCTTCCCATCAGCAGACACACCTGCTCAGCCATAAGGAGCAGCGTTCTCCTAGCATCGAGGCAATTCCTTAAAGATAACATTCCTTCTTGATCTTGTAAGGGGCCGTGATGATACTTAGATCTGATTTGTGTAAACCGTCAGTAATACGTCATTTAATGTACAGCCTTCAGTCTCAAAACTCATATAACTCTACCTTGACTTCTAAAGGGGGAAACAGTTCTCAGAGATTTCTGAGCTGCTATTCCTGGGTTATAATCTTAAATCTGGCTCAAAACCAATTTTTCCATTTTTTTCTTAGACTGATTAATTTCTTTGTTGACAATGTTTTGTTTGAGGTTTACTTGGGGGGAAAAAAAAAAAAAAAAGAGCAGTTAAACATTTGAATGCCAAGCCTTTACTCACAAATATCTACATGATGCCAATATTATACCCAAAATATTAAAACTATATAATACTAATAATATCGAAATAAAACTTAAAACTGTCCCCAAAGGAGTGGAATTAATTTATTTATAGCACAAAGATAGTTTAAAACATTTTTAAGATATGTGTGTGTGTGTATATATATATATATATATATATATATATATATATATATATAATTTTTTTCCCTTAGTGAGTTCTTAAATTTTAGTGAGTAATATCAACATGCTTTTTTAAGGGGACTTACCTTTATTCAAATATCCCTTTCTGCAAACTCACAGCAGAACAGTATGATATTCAACATCAGTATCTTCCCTTTCTCCTCTCTCTTCTGGGAATACTTACAACCCAGGTCACAATTTGTCATCTAGACTTACCTCATTTCATGCTTCATCAAAATGTATCTATTTTGTATCTCATATCTTCAAATGTCCAGTCAGTAAAATAAACTAATTTACTTCTAATATTAATATTTGCATAGGTGAACATATTAATCCTTATATGGAGGGCAGTGGTTAAAAACCACAAATTCATTGTCATGGTAAGAATGTCAGGGAGACTAGTGTGGAAAGTATTGATATCTAGTACCTTAACAAGTTCTTTTTCTGCTTCTTGAATTGCCTGATGTAATTCACTTTCCACTCTCCCAGAAAGAAAGATTCACTTTGAAATGTAGATATTCAAAAATCATATTTCCAAACCAACGGCCATAGCCAAACCAATAGGCATATTATCATTCATGATTTTTTTGTGTGAAAATCATATCAAACATGGGTTCTTGGATTTGCATAAACTATTTCCTATTCTCTGACCTTGTTTTCACTTTAAGTATTAACTTTCAAAAATAAGATAAAGTTCCACCTAAATTACTTTGAGCATAAAATTCATTTTTTGCTCCCCAAAAGTACCACTTCAGCATAACCATTAGCAATAAGCTCCTCTCTTCTGATCTCTGGACCTGATTACAAAAAAAACTTATACTCTTCAAATCCATGTGTGTGTGCATGCTAAGTCGCCTCAGTCGTGTCTGACTCTTTGTGACTCTATGGACTGTAGCCCACCAGGCTCCTCTGTCCATGGGATTCTCCAGTCAAGAATACTGGAATGGGTTGCTGTGCCCTCCTCCAGGGGATCTTCCTGACCCAGGGATAGAACACAGATCTCTAAGGTCTCAGGTCTCCTGCATTGGCAGGTGGGTTCTTTATCCCTAGCACCACCTGGGAAGGCCTCAGACCCATGAAACTCTCTTATAATCATTGTATTCCCATTCAATAGATATTAACCTCAGTGTTTACATAAATAAGTTTAATAAATCTGTGGCCACTTGAAGAACCTATTATGTAAAGATCTCCACAACTCTCTGTTTCTAAAAATTACACTTCAAAGGTTTTGGTTCAATCAGCTTCAAAACATTACTTTTAACTTCAAAATTCTTCCCTTTTTTTTGCAGGGAGAAAATGGTAAGATAGTTTCTTTCTATTTCTGTGAGTCAAAAGATTTATTTGGCCACCTGACAAAGGTAACAGAATGCTGCTTCTTATTTGAAAATAAGGAGGAATTTTGCAAAAGCATTGGAAATTTTAATTCCTAGTCTATAAAACTTTTAATTCAAATGAAATAACTGATTAAATAATACAAATTTAATTGATCCTAGAGTTTTAAAAGCACTGTTTTTATAATATGTTAATTACTTTAAACCAGTTCACATAATAAGGCACTCAAAGGCTTTAAGCAAAAACTAAATGGAGCATATATGTAAAAGTAGCAACTGGCCTTGAATATAAATGTGGTCTTAAAGAAAATTATGTTATATGCTACAAATAAAAAACATTAAATATTTACATAAAGTTAAATAATCTATTTTCTACTTATTTTCTTCCTTGTATAATTTATCAATTCAGATATTTTAGTAGCCAATTTAGCCCTATGCCTATGTCATTCCATCATGAAAAGGAGTCTTCATGAAACAAACAGGTAAAACAAGCTTCTACTCGTCACATGCAAACAAGAGCTTTCTTAATACACGGGAATTCTCTAGAAACACATTATGCCTTTCCTGTTAATAGATCCAAAGATGAAAGGATGAAGAGGAAACTGATGTTTCCTAAAGACGAGTCTTTATATATTCTACTCCTAAAATAGGATACAGTTTTCTATCAGAAGAGATTTGCAGAGGATTCATAATGAGAGAGACACAGAAACCCAAGCACTTAATTTTTTTTTTTTTTTTACTTGCCAAAATTTCAAAAGCCTTTCTAACACTTAACCAGTACCATAGGAATGATGTATTTACCAGCACTGTACATTTGGGACCTGCAAAACTAAATGAATTTATGATGTATTAACATTTTCCCTTTGCTAAGGCTTTAAGGTTAATAAACACACAGTAGGTGTGTTGCCTGAACTTGCAGCCCTATTACTCTCCTGTCTATATTTAGTTAGACTTTGAATTAGGAGCCAAGTAGGTTTTAGAATTTTTCACACTATATTGTGTGTATTTGATTTCCGCAAAACAGATATGAATGTACTGATGGCTGGGATGGTATCTTTCAGTTTTGGGGGACTATTCAATTGCATTCGGAGAAGGCAACGGCAACCCACTCCAGTACTCTTGCCTGGAAAATCCTATGGATGGAGGAGCCTGGTAGGCTGCAGTCCATGGGGTCGCTAAGTTTGACACGACTGAGCGACTTCACTTTCACTTTTCGCTTTCACGCACTGGAGAAGGAAATGGCATAGAAGAACATAGTGCTCCCGGCACGGGCATCATGGCGATTTATCGAGACTAAATCAGGAAACCAAGCCATTAACTGGTTCTGTGACCCTGGACCACTCATCTCACCTTTTAAGATTCGTGGTGCTTCTTACATGAAATGAGATGATTACACTCTTTCTAAGAAACTTTCCAGATATAAAATTCTATGATGTTTAATTAAGGAAGTAAGTACAGGAAGGGATACTATGAACGTGTGGGAAGGAGCTTCTTGTTCAAATTCGGGAGTGAAACACAAATTCAAAGAGTAAACTGACAAATCCTTGGCAAAGTTGTTCAAGCCTTTGAAAACCAGAGGAAGCATTCTGGAAAAGCAGGATGAAAGCAGAAGAAATCTACTCGCCAAAGATGGAATGATATGGATGCACATTTGTGATTTAGATGCTTTTCTTTACTGAATGCATTCTCCAACCATGAGCAGTCTGGGTGGCAAAAAACCTGACAAGTCAAACATTAAGACAAACTTAACGGAGCAGCTGAAAATTAGGAAAATCCCTCAAAATAGGAAAACAGCAGAGAGGTGATCCTAATCTCTGCCTAGATCCGGCTTACATTTTATAACGTAGCCTGTTTGACATTGAGAACAAGTGAACTTTGTGTGTTCAGTCACTTCAGTCGTGTCCAACTCTGAGACCCCGTGGACTGTAGCCCACCAGGCTCCTCTGTCCATGGGATTTCTGAGTCAAGAATACTGGATTGTGTTGCAGTTTCCTTCTCCAGGGAATTTCCTGACCCAGGGACAGAAGTGGGGAAGCCCCTTAAGTGAACTTTGATTGCATACAAAAACTTCACACGTTTTCTTCCTCCTCCTATGTTTTTGATGCCACAATTTCTCTCTTTTCATATTGTGCATTCATTCACAAATTGTTATAGCTATAGTTACTATTAATATTTTCATCCTTTAACCTTGATGCTAGAATTAAGTGTTTAACATTTTACTGTATTATACTGTTAGAGTATTCTGAAGTTGTCTGTTAGCTTACCTTTACTGGTGAGTTGTATATCTTCATGTTACTTATATTAGGGGATCCGTGGCTAAGGTGTTCCTAGTGGGCCATGGGTGAGCTTCTTGATGGAGTTCATGATGCAGTTAGTAGGATTCATGTCTTTAAAAAAAGGAAAATTCATTTGGCTGAGCCAGGTCTTAGCTGCAGCACATGGAAACTTTAGTTGGGGCATGTGGGATCTAGTTCCCTGATCAGGGATCAAGCTGGGCCTCCTGCACTGGGAGCTTGGAGTCTTAGTCACTGAACCACCAGAGAAGTCCCAGATTCATGTCTTTTAATACCCTAGACGGGTTTTGTCTGTTCTGCTTTCAGCCTCCCCCTTCCCACCCCCACGCCCCCTCAGTCATGCAGCTCATAATTCAGGGATCTGGATGAGGAGAGAGAGAAATGAGCTCCTTTGGCAGCATTTCACATGGCTGGGAAAGCCGAAGGCTCTCTCACATGCTTCAGCTATGCCCTGTGGGAGAAACCTGGCTAAGATGGGCCAAGATCTCTCTTGGCTTGAGCCCTGTCGCCTTGGGGGAAAGGGGCTGTGAGTAAAGTCAAGCCATTCTTCTTATTCAGTCCAATGTGTCCAGACTTGTAATTTTTCGCTCCAGCAATGAGGTGGAGCTTCTCTTCTAGAAAGCTGGACTTCTATAAAGGCTCTCTTGTCTGTGGGTGATTGTCTAACAGTGTTTCCCAGAGGCTCCTGGACCACAGAGGAAGGGCTAAAGCCATTTCAAAAGTCTCTGCAGGATCCGCAACCAGGACCAAGGTCTACCTGTCTATTGCCCAATGCCTGGGTGGGTCGGTCTCTGCCTCGGTCCCTTGGTATATGGTGCCAGATCCCAGAGGTTCCATGAAGGCACTCTTATCAGTGGTAGATGCCAGACGTTTGTTGTTGAATTAGGGGACAGAAATGAAGGCTATCTCATGCCTCCATGGTGCTGATGCCGTTCCAAGTCCAGAGTTTTCACTGGTGGCTGGTGACACTGGGGCTTTCTCCCTGCAAAACCAGCTGATTTCCAAAATTCTAGACTCCCAGAAACATGGCAGGTGTATATTATCAATCACATTGTTTACACAGTCTAGGAAAACTGGTATAGCAGAGTTCAGTGCCCAAGGCACATAAAACAGCCTTATTATTTAGGAACACGAGGGAAATCTCAGCCAAGATTTTACATGATAGCCTTAACTAGGAAGCCCTTCCAAGAGCAACATCAGACCTGCTATATTACCTTTTTCCATAGTCACCCTGACACTGCTCCTAAACCCCAGCTGTGTCACTTTCTTCCATAGCTGCAGTTACATCTTGTTTGCATTCCCCCTACAACCACCAAACTCATAGAAATAGCCTCATCACATCCTCTGCAGAGAAAGTAGGCACCAGTCCACCAGCTCTATCTCCTTAAATGTCTGAGTTTCACCTCCACAAGTCTCTCCTTTAAAGCTTTTAAAATAAATAATCCCAGCCTCTTCTTTGTTTACTTATACCTAGGCATGGTCTCTGCTTCCTGCAATTGCTATTTTCATAACTTCTATTATTGGTAGTTTCATTTTTTCTGTTGAGTTCACTGACAACTTTCTACATAGCTTAAAATCTTTATATGAAATTATATATGATCAGATATCTACTGCAGCTCTAAGCCCGACAAGAACAGAGACCATCTTCCTTTGGTAGAGGTGATTGACAAAGCTAGAATCACCAAGATTTGTTGATTCACTTACTCATTAATTTTCATTTTTCATACCAAGTTTGTGCTGAGGCAGCTGTGGCAACAGTAGCAAGAACAGAAGTAGCCACAGGTTTAGGGGCCTCTGATGACACCTACACTGGGCGAACTTGAAACCAGATTTCAGCATCAACTGAAAGGCTGATGCTGAGGCTGAAGCTCCAGTACTTTGGCCACCTGATGCAAAGAAGCAACTCACTGGAAAAGACCCTGATGATGGGAAAGACTGAGGGCAAGGGAAGGATGACAGAGGATGAGAAGATTTGATGACATCACTGACTTAGCGGATATGATTTTGAGAAAACTCCAGGAGATAGTGAAGGACAGGGAAGGCTGGCATGCTGCAGTGCATGGGATATCAGAGAGTGGACATGATAACATCTGAACAACGAATGTACCAAAAAAGTCACTGTAGCCATATAACATTTGATATTCCATTGTTCAGTTCAGTTCAGTCACTCAGACGTGTCCGACTCTTTGCAACCCCATGAACCACAGCACACCAGGCCTCCCTGTCCATCACCAATTCCCAGACTTTACCCAAACTCATGTCCATTGAGTCAGTGATGCCACCTAACCATCTCATCCTCTGTTGTCCCCTTCTCCTCCTGCCTTCAATCTTTCCCAGCATCATGGTCTTTTCCATTGAGTCAGTTCTTCACATCAGGTGGCCAAAGTATTGGAGTTTCAGCTTCAACATCAGTCCCTCCAATGAACACCCAGGACTGATCTCCTTTAGGATGGACTCGGTGGATCTCCTTGCAGTCCAAGGGACTCTCAAGAGTCTTCTCCAACACCACAGTTCAAAAGCATCAATTCTTCAGCGCTCAGCTTTCTTTATAGTCCAACACTCATAACCATACATGACTCTTGGAACAACTATAACCTTGACTAGATGGACCTTTGTTGACAAAGCAATGTCTCTGCTTTTGAATATGCTATCTAGGTTGGTCATAAGTTCCCTTCCAAGGAGTAAGCATCTTTTAATTTCATGGCTACAATCACCATCTGCAGTGATTTTGGAGCCCCGAAAAATAAAGTCAACCACTGTTTCCACTGTTTCCCCATCTATTTCCCATTAAGTGATGGGACCGGATGCCATGATCATAGTTTTCTGAGTGTTGAGCTTTAAGCCAACTTTTTCACTCTCCTCTTTCACTTTCATCAAGAGGCTCTTTAGTTGTTCTTTGCTTTCTGCCATAAGGATGGTGTCATCTGCCAGCCTGAGGTTATTGATATTTCTCCCAGCAATCTTGATTCCAGCCTGTGCTTCTTCCAGCCCAGCGTTTCTCATGATGTACTCTGCATAGAAGTTAAATAAGCAGGGTGACAATATACAGCCTCAATGTACTCTTTTTCCTATTTGGAATCAGTCTGTTGTTCCATGTCCAGTTCTAACTGTTGCTTCCTGACCTGCATACAGGTTTCTCAAGAGGCAGGTCAGGTGGTCTGGTATTCCCATCTCTTTCAGAATTTTCCACAGTTTATTGTAATCCACACAGTCAAAGGTTTTGGCATAGTCAATAAAGCAGAAATAGATGTTTTTCTGGAACTCTCTTGCTTTTTTGATGATCTAGTGGATGTTGGCACTTTGATCTCTCATTCCTCTGCCTTTTCTCAAACCAACTTGAACATCTGGAAGTTCATTGCACTTACTTTTATAAGACAGAAAAAAATGCTTTTGAGATTTTCAGTCACTTTTTTTTCAAATCCAGATGAAATTATATTCATAATGATCAATAACTTAGGAAAGCTGATGTATGCTGTGTGCTCAGTCATGGATATTTCCAGCAAGAATACTGGAGCAAATTGCCATTTCCTACTCTAGGGGATCTTCCCAACCCAGGGATAGAACATGCATCTGTTGCGTCTCCTGCATTAGCAGGCAGATTATTTACCACTGTGCCACATAGGAAGCCCTCGTACTACACCTGATCTTAGCCCAAAGGCCAAAATCTAATAGAATTTACTTTTAGATGGTTATACTTGATGGGATAGAGTCTTGAACTAATTGCACAAAAAGGACTGTACCTATAATCAGCTAGCTTGATTCACTAGAACACAGTTAGAAAACAGTTAACCAACCACTTTGATTTTCAGAATAACAATGATGTTGGCCTTTAAGACTTATTTAACATAGTTGAACTTTTATGGATAACCTGAAATTGTACAACCATAAAATTTCATAGAGAATGAGGATCAATAGAGAAGGATTTGTTACACTACCATCACTGAACATAGGAATTTTATCTCAATGCTGAAAAGATGTTTCTCTCAACCACAGCTTACATATATGGCCACTTCAATGGTGTACTTCTATAACATTTTCCTGAATTCCCATAAATAAGAGTTCTTACAGTTATTCTCTTTAGGTAATTGCAGCTTCCAGAATAACCTCAGGTCATTGAAACGTCCTGGATCTGCAAGAAACCCATTATTAGCCAGATTCCATCATGAAAATCCATTTTGCTACTGCTGTGAAGATGTGACTTTATGACCTTGGAGGAAAAAAATGCAAAGAGCTATCCAGTGGCTCTTCATGGTGAAAGAAATGTTGTAAGGGTACATTTTCTAAACCACACTTGTTAAGAATTGGCTTCACCTCTTGATTCTCTTCACCCTCCTCTGCCTCATGAAAGTCTTCTAGGGAGTCACATGTATGTTGGGTGATATATACATGATATATACATATTCACAAAGTGAATAGCCTTTGTTCTTAAAAAATATGAACTTCCACTGTTCTTCATTGACCATTGTCTCCATCAAGGCCCAGTAAGGGAAGGAAAACTATACCAGTCATTGAACAGACAGAATTTAAATATTAGGAATTTTCAACCAGGTATAAAGTTGTGAACTAAGTAACTGAAGGGCTTCTCAGGTGGAGCTAGTGATATAAAGAACCCACCTGCCAATGCAGGAGACAGAAGAGATGTGTTCAATCCGTGGGTCAGGAAGATACCCTGGAGAAGGAAAAGGTAACCTACTCTGGTATTCTTGCCTGGAACCCCATGGACAGAGGAGCCTGGTGAGCTATGGTCCAAAGGGTTGGGCACAACTGAAGTGACTTAGCACACACACAAGTAACTGAAAAAGAAAAAGAAAACACTATTGAAGAACTGATGCTTTTGAATTGTGGTGTTGGAGAATATTCTTGAGAGTCCCTTGGACTGCAAGGAGATCAAGTCAGTCAATCTTAAAGGAGATCAATCTTGAATATTCATTGGAAGGATTGATGCTGAAACTGAAGCTCCAATACTTTGGTCACCTGATGCAAAAGGCCAACTCATTAGAAAAGACCCTGATGCTGGGAAAGATCGAAGGCAGGAGGAGAAGGGGACAACAGAGGATGAGATGGTTGGATGGCATCACCGACTCAATGGACATGAGTTTGCGCAAGCTCCAGGAGATGGTGAAGGACAGGGAAGTCTGGCATGCTGCAGTCCATGGAGTAGCAAAGAGTTGGACATGACTGAGCAATTGAACAACAATTGTACCATAGAAGCAGCAACTACAGGGATCAGATACCATCCCTGTGACTGAAAGAACAAAAAGGAAATGTTGGACTTAAAATTTAGAAATTTAGGTGGGGAAGAGTGGTTCTGAATTGGTGAAACTCAGATTTTTGAAGAGAGAATGGGTTTAGCTACTCAATTGGTACTAGTGTTTCTGAGCTTAGAGAAGAGACCCCTAAGTGCTGGGTCCCCAACCCCTGAGGATGTGACGCTGTTGGTTGATGCTGGTACTGTAAGAGTAACCCGGAGAGGCTTGCTCCATGAGTGTTGAAAAAAGTGCAAACTGAACCCAACTGCTGCTACCCAGGGAAATGAAAAAGCATTGTCAAGATGATACTCAGGGAACTGCAAGTAGATAGGAAGCCAACAAGAAGTACACAGAAGGGCAGTGTCCCCGTTTTCTTCTCCAACTTTACAGTCTCTTTCTTCTGTCCTCTTGTGGTCAGCTGGTAAGTAGAAGTGAGGTTTGCAGAATCTCAGCTTCAGCATCACAAAGCAAGTAGAGAAAGGTGTTTGGAGCTGAGAGACAATTACTTAGTAAGTGACACAATCATCTGCAGAACATTCTTCTTAAATAACTGAAAATTGACTCATGATTACAATCACACTGTGGTTAACAATGTAACTACTTATAAAGGTTGGTAGCTTAGTAGGAAACCATATAACTCAACATAACTTCACAGTTTTAACAGTAGAGAGAGAAATAATGCAAACTCCAACCCATGTTTATTATGTGATAGAAGAAGATGAACTACGCATCTGCATATCTCTTTCTGATGCTTGTTTGAAGAACACTGATGCACTCTATGACTTCCAAGAGTAAAAATTGTAACATAAATCTGACACTTGCCAACCATGAAAAGGAAAAACTGAGAAGTTCCTGTTTTTTAAACCAGACCAAATAAAGCTAATTTCAAATGATGTTTGTTGAAAATACACTCACTCCCATCCCTCTCCTAAAACACAACATAAACTAAATAACAACTAGAATTTCTTGCTTCTGCCTATGTCAAAAAAATCAAAACCTGGTTTTGATTAGTGTGTGAAAATATATGTTGTTATATCCTGTTGGTGAGACTTTCTTTCACACTTCTGTGCAGGGGTGCCATTTGGCTGTTATGCATGACAATCCTCTAAAGCAATCATCTGCAGCTTTTTTGGCAGCAGGGACAGTTTTGGAGAAGACAGTTTTTCCATGGACAGGGGTGGGGTTGTTTGGGGATGATTCAAGCACATTACATTTATTGTACACTTGATTTCTATTATTATTTGATCAGCTCCACCTCAGATCATCAGGCAGTAGATTCCAGAGGTTGGGGACTCCCTGCTATAAGTGAAGAAGTGAAGTGGCTCAGCCCTATCTGACTCTTTGCGATCCCATGGACTGTAGCCTACCAGGCTCCTTCATCCGTGAAATTTTCCAGGCAAGAATAGTGGAGTAGTTTTCCATTTCCTTCTCCAGGGAATCTTCCCAACCCAGGGATCAAACCCAGGTCTCCCACATTGCAGGCAGATGCGTTACTGTCTGAGCCACCAGGGAAGCCTAAAATCTGCTTTATTCTTTTCAACAGAAAACTCATTTCTAAAACTTTACTCCAAGGAGATAATCACATGGGTATAAAATAGAGTCATCCAAAGATTTCTCTTATTAATGTCATTTAAAGAAAAATAGAACTGATGATAAACTTAAACATTCATCCATTGAAGAATGTTGCTGTTCAATTGCTAAATTGTGTCTAACTCTTTGTGACCCCATGGACTGCAGCACTCCAGCCTCCTCTGTTCTTCACTATCTCCTGGAGTTTGCTCAAATTCATATCCATTAAGTCAGTGATGCTATTTAACCATCTCAGTCTCTGCTGCCCCTTCGCCTTTTGCCTTCAATCTTTCCCAGCAACATGTAATGAAATACTATGCAATCTACAAACATGATTATTGATATTGGTATATCTTTATTAACAAAGAAAGAACAAGTTATAAAACATTCATTCAACACCTGAGTACCTGGATTGGCCAATGAACCAAACATTGACAAGGTCTTTGCCCACAAAAAGCTCCCATTTGTGTATAACTATTTGAGTATACTTATTGGACACAAACATACATATATAAAGGAAATAAGTCCTGAATATTCATTGGAAGGACTGATGTTGAAGCTGAAACTCCAATACTTTGGTCACCTGTTGTGAAGAACTGACTCAATGGAAAAGACCCTGATGCTGGGAAAGATTGAATGCAGGAGGAGAAGGGGATGACAGAGGATGAAATGGTCGGATGGCATCACCAACTGGATGGACATGAGTTGGAGTAAACTCCGGGAGTTGGTGATGGACAGGAAGCCTGGTGTGCTGCAGTCCATGCAATCGCAAAGAGCTGGACACAACTGAGCAACTGAACTGATATATATATATACACACACATACACAAATATCAGGCAAGATCTCCTTAAAAACATTGAGTCATTAGCAAAAAGAAAAAAACACATTTTTCTCTCAGTGGTGGGACTGTAGCTGATTTCTACTTCTGTCTTTGTCCTTTTTTTACTTAAAAATCCTACGCTTATTCAAAATCTAGGGCTCTAAATCTTAGCAGAGTTCTCAGTTGAATGTGATTTCTCTTTTGCTCAGAATGACTTTATCATTTGGTCTGTGTCTTTCTTGGGGACCTTATATCCCATTCTGAATTGTAATTAGTTATGTACTTGTCCTTCCCCTTATATAAGATAAGAAGTATCTTGAGAACAATGACACCACCATGTGTAGCTTTCTTTCTCTCATAACATCGAAAATAGAGCTTGGCATTTAGTGTGTGCTCAATAAATATTGTGTTTCATTCCTAATTTCACTCGCCATCAAATTGCACTGGGCATTAATCAGAGTAATTGTTGCACTCATATAGTTTATAGGTAATCATGTGCTACTTATAGCCCATGCTGAGGAGCTGCCTTAGTGAGCAATGTTTCATAGGATACATCCTCAGTCCTCCAGACAGAGCTGACTGTTCTAAGGGTGGACAGTTGACCCAAGACAGCCAGTCCAAAGGCTGGCCACAGACATGACCTGGCATGAAAGTTTGACTACCAGCTATTCCCTGGAGAAAAAAAAAAATCAAATGGTTTTAAACACAGGAAATGGTGCTCAGCTTTATTAATAATACTGCAAATGCACACTAAAATAAAGCAGAGACACGATTTCTTCATCCATTGGATTATTTACAGTAAGAAGATAATGTCCTATGTGGAAAAGAATAAAGAGAAATGGTCACTTCTAACATTGCATGGGTGGTAATGTAATTTAGCTTTGCAGTTCAGTTCGGTTAGCTTTTGGGAAGGCAATTGGACAGCACCTATCAGCATTTACATTGTGCTAAGGCAATGGCACCCCACTCCAGTACTCTTGCCTGGCAAATCCCATGGACAGAGGAGCCTGGTAGGCTGCAGTCCATGGGGTCACGAAGAGTCGGACACGACTCAGCGGCTTCACTTTCACTTTTCACTTTCATGCATTGGAGAAGGAAATGGCAACCCACTCCAGTGTTCTTGCCTGGAGAATCCCAGGGACAGGACATCCTGGTGGGCTGCCGTTTCTGGGGTCGCACAGAGTCGGACATGACTAAAGCGACTTAGCAGCAGCAGCAGCAGCATCTTTTGATGTAGTTATTCTGTTCCAGGAATATAATTTGCAGAGATATTTCCTTGTGCACAGAGATGAGCAAAGGATGGTCTTTATAATCATAAACGAAACACTTAAAACTTTCCCTTCATTAGGAAAGAAGGGTTAAGTAAGCTATTTATATCCATAAAGTAAAAAAAGAAGCAGGAATTCAGTAAAGTTAATAAAATCAAATGCAGTGTCCTTACCAAGACCCACAGTCCTGTGTAATCTGGCTTCTGCCTCTGAGAACTCATTTCCTCCCTCTTCTCTCATCTCTTGCTCTGTTTCAAAATCTAGGGCATTTGCATTTGCTTATTCTTCTACCTGTATTATTCTTTCTCCGACATTCTCTTCAAAAGCTCTGCTTGAATGGCATGATGTGGCATCCTGATTTCAACCTTCTCAATATTTTAACCCTCTTTATTTTTCTTCACAAAATGTACCAGCTCCTAACATTAAACACTGAAAGTGAAAGTCACTCACTAGGGTCTAATTCCTTGTGACTCCATGAGCTATAAAGTCCACGGAATTCTCCAGACCAGAATACTGGAGTGGGTAGCCGTTCCCTTCTCCAGGGCATCTTCCCAACCCAGGGATCGAATCCAGGTCTTCTGCATTGCAGGCGGATTCTTTACCAGCTGAGCGACAAAGGAAGCCCAAGAATATTACAGTGGGTGGACTATCCCTTCTCCAGTGAATTTTCCCAACCCAGGAATCGAACTGGGGCCTCCTGAATTGCAGGCAGATTCTTTACCAACTGAGCTATCAGGTAAGCCCATTAAACACTGAGCTACATATTAATAATCCATCTCCTTCACTAGAACCCAAATGTTGATGGGCAAATATTTTATCTATTCAGTTCAGTTCAGTTCAGTCACTCAGTCGTGTCCAACTCTTTGCGACCCCATGAATCACAGCACGCCAGGCCTCCCTGTCCATCACCCGCTCCCAGAGTTCACTCAAACTCATGTCCATCAAGTCAGTGATGCCATCCAGCCATCTCATCCTCTGTCGTCCCCTTCTCCTCCTGCCCGCAATCCCTCCCAGCATCAGAGTCTTTTCCAATGAGTCAACTCTTCGCATGAGGTGGCCAAAGTATTGAAGTTTCAGCTTCAGCATCAGTCCTTCCAATGAACA